>NC_051184.2:54728595-54819424 GCF_013339695.2 Rhipicephalus sanguineus
CCATGGCGTCCTAGTCCCCGCACCGACTGAGCAACACGCGCGTGCGCGCGCGTGTCCTCGCTACGACAAACAGGCTCGCCAGAGCTTCCAAGCGCCGACAAACAGTTTCGCCAGAGCTTCTCTCCAGAGCCGCAGCGCGGCGCTGTCGTCGCCTTGTAAACTTGAGCTTGGGTTCGCTATACCACTGCGAGTGCTTGCCGCTGTTCGGGTTTCATTCGACCCTAATGTTGCAGTGACAAGGTCGTTAAGATGATATATAAGAAACTTTATGTGGCGTGAAAACAATCCATCACGATCGTAAATGCTAGGATGTAACATGAAATTCATGCCGCGCATAATATGTAGGCCATGATTTGCATTACACAATCTTGGATGATCGAGGCCATTCAATAAATGTATATATATACCAAAATTGCCATGGCATGTCACGCATGCATGGTGAACATAAGCAGGTCGTAATATGAAAATCAAAAACTGTCATATACGGCATCATTTGCATGCCGCGCTCACTGCTGCCCTCGTAGCTATTTCGGTATCTTGAGTATAATACCAAAATTAGTATGGCCTGTCATGACTGTAAGACAGACACAAAAATACGCGTAATGGCACGAAAATCATGAAATACATGCTATGTAAGGCCTAAATACATGCCACGATCATGATGCAGTCGTGCAGTTTCGCTAGCTTGATAGATATGCGAAATGGCATGGGACGACATTCCTGTATGGCGAACATAAACGACAATAGTAGTAACATAAAATGATGAATGTATACCATGTACGGCATGATTGATATGGCTCGCACATGGTGCGCTGCGGCTGTTCTCGCTAGCATGACAGTAAATTTGCGTGAGGTGACGTGACTCTTTTGCGAACACAAATGACAGATTCGAACATGGAAAATATGCCACGTATGCCATGTAAAGTGTGATGTACATTCCACGTTCATGGTGCGCTCGCGGCCATTTCAGTACATTATTATGTGTAAAATACATGTGCATTGTACAGAACAATATATACGTTCATTATGATGTCTATACCGCATTCTACGCGCATGCATGCATGGCAAACATGAGATAATGAACAACATGTCATGGCGTGAGTGCCTTGATTTTCCTCAAAGACAAACAATGCGGTGTATGTGGCTCCTCGCTGACTGCTTCGCATTACTTCGATTTCCACAGTGCGTGCATTCTCCCGCATTATTTTTTTTCTGTGGGGACTGACTGCGAACCCTTCGATTCTTACACGATGAGAAGAGATGGGGTGTAAACCTTGTTTTTGACTGCCAATAGGTTAGTTAAATATACTCGACGGAGTGGAGAAAAAATTAGCAGGTGAATAATAAAAGTAAGACAGATATTAGTTTCGCAGAGCACACAAAAATGTCTAACAACTGCTGCAATAGTATGGTAGATAAATATCCTTTTAGATAGAATGGTTTGAAAGTAGGGCCGACAGGCCGTTCTCTTAAACGGGATTTTATCCAGCACAAAATTTCGTAACCGTGGTCACTAACTCACTTTTTTGAACTATTGAGACTGAGCGCATGCCCAAATTCAAAAAACGATCATTTTTATACACGCACAATACCGAATAAACGCGTCTTACAGTCGTTGCTTGGCATGTCCATAATTGTGGATGTGGAGGCGTAGGCTACGATTTGATGAATTTGTATAAAACGTAACTAAATTGCTTCAGTAGTTATATATTGCCCAGAGTTGTACATATGTGTGGTTGACAAGAAGCGCGGACTTACTTGGGCATGCGCAGAAATGTTTTGTGTTTAGCTTCCTTTCCGCCCTAGTGCGCCCTTTGTGTTGGGAATCGGTGTTTGTACCGTGTCCCGTTCTCTTCTCTAGTCTCCGTGTCTGCACGCGTAAACTCTTAATTGACGAATAGCTAGCACTTACCACAACTTTATGTCGTTATAGGACTCTTGAGCGCTGGAGCATTGGCTATTCGTGATCGCGGTGCAATAGAATTATATGCAGATCCCGCCACACTATGAGTTGTAAGAGAATCTCCTTAAGTGCATCGTCATTCTTATGTGGATAGTGAATGCAACACTGCTAGCTGTCATCCTAAAATGTTCAGTGCAAAAAATGGACACAGCGGAAAGAGAGCGACAAAAAACCTGTGTGCGAGTTTTGCGCTGAATCTTTTAATAAGAGCCAATCAACTAGCTCGCTGCACACATTTGGCCCTTGAAACACTGATACACTGCTAAAATGGAAGTTATTAGTATAACACTACTCGGCTAGGCGGCATTAAAAAGTGTTCGTGAAACAAAGTGCGCTAGCTCGCTTATAATGTTTGTCATTAAAACACTTCTAACAGGGGTAAACGTAGGAATAAGCAGTTACTGTGTTCGGCAATACGACATTGAAAAGTGCTAGCGAAACCAAGGTGTACTGCCTCGTTCTCATACCTTGTGTCATTGAAACGCAGCCAACACTGTTGGAAAATTGAAGTTTGCGCTGTAACAATATTCGGCTAAATGTGATTCAAAAGCTCCTGGAACCATGATGTACTGGCTCGCTCCCATCCTTGTATCTATAAAAGCTAGCACTGCGCTAATTGCAGTCAGCAGGTAACACTGCGAGGCGAAACGGCACTGGAAAGTGCTTGTGAAACCAAGGTGTACTGCAGGTAAGAAAGCAGTCAGCTTACACGCAAAGTTCAACTGAGGTAATTTTCTGCGAGTTCTATGTTTGTCGATATCAAATATCTTATGTACCAAACGGCAAATTAAAACGTAAATGAGACTGCCTGTTTTTTTACGAGCTCTAACTACTCCATTACATATCCATTGTTGGTAAAAAGTACGATGCGCCAATTGCGCGTTTGTTATGCCCACTTCTTTTACATGCAAGACGCACGGTTCCTCTCCTAATTGTTGCAGGTCAATTATACATATGGAATACTGGGATTCGCAGGAAAAGTGCGCCTTGTTTCTCGGCCAGGTAAGACTCGCAAATGGTATTGCTTTTTAAGCTTTGTGGTTTTTTGGAATTCTTTTATTTTATTGCATGTAAAAAACTTTAGAAGGCGGACCTGAAATTTATGTTCCTTCTTTCAGCCATGACTCTCTTTAAGCTCATATGCCAATTAGAGATCAAAACAGAAAAGATCGTGTTTGTCGAATACGATAAATTTTGGGAGCGCTACACTTAGCTATGCGCTCTAAAATCGGTAACGCCTGACAAGGGACACATCTGCCTATCAATTAAAACTTACACGGGAACGTTTAGTCAAGTAACCTTTAAAAGTGTTATGTGTTTACATTTCGAGTACATCATAATAATGGGTACATGTTAATCTTGATTTATTCAACGCGCAATACAGGTGTCGTACTTTTACCGTAGAAATACCAAAGCATTTCTGAAGCATCTGCAGCGTAACCGTGGCATTGGTATTCAGTCTACAGCCATCCGCCGAACTTTCCCGCTGCGCACTGGCGTAAGGAGAAGGCATGAAATGACAATTCAATAGTAAGCAAATTTCATCAACCTTTAATTAGGAACTCGTAAGAGTACGTTTTTCAATAACCTGCCCTTTTACAGCACTTGCTGAGAGCTTACCTACGGCGCTTACAGCACCGTTTTCATCCTATCCAAGAATTCTGATATCTCTGGGGAGGTTAGGGCTAAATACGGAAGTTGTGGCTAACTGTAATTGTGTTTTTAGGCCGCAGAAATGCATGCTTTAGAAGAAAGTTCATATATGCGTTGCTAAAAACGTTGCTGAAATTATGCTAATGTATTGAAACACCGCACTTGATCCACCTAATTGAACCAAAGTTAGGATAATGGCTGATGGCCAATGATCCATATTACAGAACATGCTCAGTGACAGACGGCTTCCGGTGAAACAGTGGAAGGCAACATATGCATATGAAATGATACGTTAAAGGGCTTTACAAAGTAGTAGTAGTAGTAGTAATAGACTTTTATTCAGCCAATTCATAGGCCGAGCATTTCGACCGCCTGCGCGATCAGTCGACGCTGTTCTTCTTCCCCTTCGGCGCCGATCCAGTCGAGCCAGGTGGTGATGGAAAGGGAAGGGGGAGGGTAAGAGCTGGATTGCTGAGCAGTTGGACAGTAGAAAAGGCAGTGTGGCAGGTCTGCATATGTAGATGGGCAATTGGGACAGCAGGGGTCCGATCTATATTTATAAAGAAAAGGCGAGAGGGGGTGATCAGGCAGTTCATTGGATGTGCCGTAGAATTCGAGCCTCTAGTAGAGTGAGCGATGGATGAGGAGGAGGGTAAAGACGCTTGTCGAGTCGGAGCTGTAGGTATACCTCCTGATACTGTTGATAGTATGACGCAGCGAGATCTTCCCATCGTTCTTGACGGAGCTCCCACTGTCTTCCGAAGGTGTGGGCCAGGGGATGAACGGTGCCCGGTGCAATATATCACGGGCGAGCCGGTGAGCCAGCTCACTGCCGTCAATCCCCGAGTGGCCAGGAACCCAGCGTAGGAAAACAGGGGAAGGTTGCAGTGCATAGACAGCTCGCTCAACCTCCTGTTGGAGGTATGGGGGTAATGTGCGGTTCTGTATGTTACGGATGCCGGCGTAAGAGTCGGAGTATATCGTGTACTCGGGAAGTGAAGGGAGGGAAGAAAATGATTGTAAGGCATGGACAATGGAAAGGACCTCGAGCGAAAGTACATCGGGTGGGTGCAGGTATGGCCCGCTGGTGTGGGTTTCAGGTGTCGAAAGGTGTGGATGGTAGATAGCGTAGCCGCATGAACCCCGAGGAGCCACGAACGAGGCATCTGTATAGGCGACTCCCTGTGTAGAAAAAGGAGGGGAATGATGCTGCGCTGCCGCGTGACGACGGCCGGCGTGCAGAACGGGGGACATGTTGGACGGGAGAGGGAGGATACGAAGGTTGGGAGCAGGGGTGCACGCGGGAGGAGGCAAGGTGGCAACGGGAACTGGAATGTGAGGGATACCCGCTTGGGCCAATAGCCATTGACCCTGACGGGTAAGAGAAAGACGCGCAATCTGAGAATCGTGGTGGAGAGAAAGAAGAGAACGTAGTGGATGGAAGAGGCCAGTGGAAAAGAGCTTAGTGGTAGAGGTAGTGATAGGGAGGTTGAGAGCTGCCTTGTAGAGGCCTAACAGAGCTCTTTCGAGAGTGTTAAGTTGGGTTTGGGTAAATTGAACGTAAGGTATAAAATACAGGAACTTGTTGAGGGCGAGCGCATGGGCAACACGGCATGCATGAGCCTCGTGGAGACCCGACTGTCGAGTGACAACGCGCCGCAGGAGGTGAGTTACCGAGTGGCAGGTCCTGACAGCGTGATGGAGGGCCTGCGCGTTCTTGGCCGCATGCAAAGGGAAGCCAAGAACTTTGCATTGTTGAACGGTAGGAATGGGAGAGCCAGAAAGATGCAGGGAGATGAGATCATTGTGGGAGCGCTGGTAAGCGGAGCGATTGAGCAAAAGCAGCTCAGATTTCTCTGGAGCAGGAGACAGGCCAGCAGTGGAAAGAAAGGAAGCGATAAGATCTAGGCCACGCTGCAAAGTATCCTGCACTTGTCCGGGAGATCCAGACGTACACCAGAGAGTGATATCGTCGGCATAAAAAATATGATGGAGGTCAGGAATTTCGGATAGTTGGGAGGCAAGAGGGGCCATAGCCATATTGAATAGGGTAGGAGATAGTACGGCACCTTGAGGAGTAAAGTGTTTCATAATGCCACGCGCTCTCCTTTTTTTTTCTGTGCCCTCCTTTTTTTTCTGTTTACCGCCTTGCGCAAACCACGCCTGAACGACTAGGAACCTTCCAGATTATTTTAGAACATTATGATAAGATTACGTGCACAATGTGAACATTAGAGTTTATGCTGGAACTTGTGCGGCCACGTAGCGGTAACGATAGAATCTACGATAGCACATGTGTAAATACCGACGCGCTTTACCACTTGGCAGATTACTCTACGGCCGACGACTATACTCGCCGCTATCAGTTTACAATGTCAATTGCTGGCACTTTGTCCTTTCATTTTCTGGGCTCAAGTTCACTCGAATAAATGATTGCTTCTTCTACGGCACTGACGTCCGCCTTCTTCAACGTGGCGACCACGTTATATCTGGTGGACGTGCGGTTCCTCCATGTTCAGGAAGCCCCGTCAAGCCGTGAATCCAGACCTAGTCGCGAAAAAGACACCAGCGCCAACCCCGACCAGCGAGTTATCCACAGGCAACAAGGTCTACCACATGAGTAGGGCCGGGGCATGATAAGACCCGGAAGACCAACGCCATGACCTCGACTGCCGCAGTGAAGACAGCTACTGTGCCAACCTTACAGGGATTGTTATCTGAAGACCCGTGAAGCTGGTTCGAAGCGTACAACCGTGTGGCCGTTTTGAATACCTGAAGCAGCGAAGACATGCTACGGTATGTCTACTTCACCTTGGAAGACGAAGCTAGGACATGGTTCGAGAACTAAGAGCGAAACGTGACATCATGGGATGTTTTCGAGAACTAAGAGCGAACCCTGACATCATGGGCCACGGTCATGAGTGTCGTCCGCAGGGAGAGGGCCGAGGCACTGTTCGAACTCGTGCGTAGTGGCCACCGAAAACGTGGCACTCTTCGGGGAAGAAATGACCAGACTGTTGCGGCACACAGATCCTGCCATGCCCGAAATAAAGTTCGCTTCCTCATGTGAGTAGTCAGTCAAGTAGGAGGTCTTCGCGGGACTGACGTGGAATGCTGCAAACATCTTCCAAGAACGTGTCTCTGAAATGTCGATGGCTGAAAAGATGCTTGAAATCCGCATCCGAAAATATAATCCTCGCCTGGTTCCAGACAGCGCAGCTGTTCAAGCCCTACGCTCTGACGACGTGCACGAAATCATACGAGGTATCGGGCGAGAAGGGTTAAGGAATCTCTCTCTTCCACAGCCTGAGGTGATGTCGATTGCTGAAGTAGTGTGCCAGAAAATCCATCAGTAACATCGTGTTCCTCAGCCATTACAGCCGCAGCCGCGAGATATCAGCTATGCCGCTGCAGTTCGTCGTCATGATCACCCTCCGCGTTAACGTGAAGACGGCGCACCGCTGTAGTTCCGTCGGGAGACACCGCCGCCATCACCGAAGCCATGTCGCCCACTTGACAACCAGCATTATGCACCGAGAAAGACTGACGTCTGGCGTACCTCCGACAATCGTCCCTTCAGCTAGCAGTGCGGAGAAGCCAGCTACAGGAGCCGCCGCTCCAGGTCCGTCGAATGGGACTGCATGGTGTCGACGTGAACGCGCCGCGTCCACAGCCACATGAACGGCGTCGAGACATCGCCGACTACATTAGTGGGAATGACGATTACCATCTTGTTTACCTTCGCTCGGCCGCTACACCTCAACAGCATCTGGCGGTACACCGGCCCTATCACTGCCGGTGTACCAGTTCTTATGCGGAAAACAAAGGGCAGCCACCGATGGAGTTTAGAAGTGTGGAGAATTTGGCGTGTTGGTTGATAATCTTAACCATTTCGCAGCGCTCGTATGTTGTCTGGTGTCGTTTCCTTTGTGTCTGTTTTTTCTGCGCTGCGAAGTGTGTAGCACCGATGGAGGTATGGCTGCTGTATGAAAGAATGCGGAAGATCCATCGCCGCCGTAGCGACAATTCATGAATCATCATATATGAGCTCGCCGACCATGGGACCGCTCCTTCTTGAGAGTACTACTCCGCCACAACTAGACCTGACGACACGACGTAGCAGCATCAGAGTTAGTCGATGCAGCCTGGATCCGACGACACATCCAACACGTAACGCACGACGACGAATTACCGACCTCGATCTGCTTATTGATGGCGGCCACGTCACCGCACTGCTCGACATCGGAGCCGGCTACTCCATCATCAATGACCCGTTCGCCACCAAGCTGAAAAAAGTAAAGACCGCTTGGGAAGAACCTGCAATCAAGGCAGCTGCGGGCCACTCAAAACGCCGACTGAAATCGGCATGGCAGGAATCACGATTGATGGCCAGTCGTTTTCGGCGTGATTTGTTGTCCTACAGCACTGTTCGTGGATCACATTCTAGGCATTTATTTGCTAAGTCAGCACGGTGCAGTGACTGACTTAAGATCCCAGTCGTTAGCGCTTTCCGCGGAGAATGTTATCCTGCCGGATAGGAAAATCGGTCACCATGCCTTGAATGTTACAGAAGAGGAGGTCACCGTTCCGCCTCTCTCCAGCGTCATTTTTTCTGCCGGCACCGAATAACCAACAGACATAAAAGGCGTCATCGAGGGCGACCAGTGCCGGCTCTTTCAACCGTCAGATCTGCGTCGCAATGCGCATAGCCGAACTCGGTGACGGAAAAGCTAATGTAATGCTGACGAACTTCAGCCATGAATACAGGCACCTCAACAATGGTTTGACGATCGCCTACATGGGCGAATTCGGGGATCCCAGAAAGATTTAGCCCTATTCGACGCCACCGAACCAGTGTCTACGAATCGAGGTATTTAACCACATTTCGACATCAATCCGAGCCTTCCGAAGCGCGAGAAAGACCAGGTCAAAGCTCTTCTTCTGTAATTCAAGGATTTCTTCTCGTGATGTGGAATCTAAAAGACAACAATCGGAAAACATAGCACAATAACAAAAGAAAAATTCCTCACCAATTCGTCAGAGCACGTATCGGGTTTTCACTCGAGAACGCGAGACTGTCAAGAAACAAGTCGGCGAAATGCTACATGGCGACGTCATCCAGCAGTCTCAGAGTCCGTTGGCGTCTCCCGTGGTGTTAGTGAAGACGACAGATACTACATAACGTTTCTGCGTCTATTGTTGTAGCCTGAACACAATCCTGCAGACAGACATCTTACCTTCCTGTGGATTGACGACGTCCTGCATCAAATACACAAACCGAAGTACGTCTCATCAATGGAGCTCAAGACCGACTACCACAAAGCAAGGTCTAAAAAGAGCCTGAGAGAAGACAGGCTTTATGACACCAGACTGCCTGTTCGAATTCGAAGTCATATCTTATGTTCTTTGCTCTGCACCGGTGCATTTTCAACGCGTTATGGATACAGAACTGGCAGGCCAGAGGTGGCAGACTTACGTCTTGCACTTGCACGAGGTCGTTGCGTTTGCCTTATACTTCGATGAACATCACCGCGACCTTGAAGCCGTACTTCATGCAATCAAGGCATCCGGGCTAACGCTGAAGCTACAAAAGTGACGCATCGCGTGTGATGAGCTCTTGTGTTTCTGCCACGTAATTAGCAAATCTGAAGTTCGCCCACACCCGCGTAAAACAGCTCCCATGGCTGCCTTTCGGCTACCCGTCGACAAGAAAGCCGTGGGCAGGTTTATCGGCTTCTGCGCTATTATGCACGCCTGGTCGTGAAAAACTTTTCATGGATCAACGAGCCAGCACCGCACCTCACGAAGACTAGCGTGGCATTCATGTGGGAAATGGTGTATTTCGAAGCCTTTCAAGAACTGGCACGACGCCTGCAGTCGCCTCCGATGTTTCCGCATTTCAACGAATACGCCAATGCGAAAATCCACGCGGAAGCAAGCGGCATAGGACTCGGCGCTGTCGTTGTGCGGAGCCCTGACTGACTGGAAAGCGATGTCAGTTGCGCTAGCCAGTCGCTATCTAGGGCTGAAGCCAACCACTCCACCACAGAAAATAAGGGCATTGCCATCACCTCTGTTACATGTAGTACTTTAAAGTTTCGCCCCTACTTGCAGGGCAGGTCCTTTAAAGTTGGCAGTGACTTGTGTTGGTCAGATAACTCGAATAACTCTTCAAGTTGCCTCGAATAATGGAGTCTGCGAAATTAAGAATTCGCTATTACTGTCTTTAAAAGTCTGGACGAAAGCAATCTGACGGTGACTGCCTCTCTCGCGCCCCCCGTCCACCCTCATCCGCAGGATGACCAGAGCGATGGCTGCTTCTTGAGAACCATAGGTGCCGACGACTACGCTCAACGAGAGCGATCCAACTCGGAGCTCAGAGGACTTCTGAAATACCTTGAAAACAAGACCGACGTTGCTTCGAAGGTATGCAAGCCTGAACGAGACTGTCAGCGACGGAGGACAACGCCGACTAGATGAGCCGGACATCTGCAACCCACCACCGACCGTTCCAGCAATTAGGGATGGATTTGCGGAAATAAGTGGACCATCGTAGCTACCGACTACGCCACCCGCTACGCCAAAACATGGGCAGTGCCCAAAGGCAGAGCCACCGTGTAGCCAAGTTCTTGTTTAAGTACATCGTCCTACATAATGATGCCCCAGATGTTTTCAACACCTACCCAGGTACAATTAACTGCGTACCTAACTCAGGTGATGCTGAGCTACCGCCAGACAAGGCACCGTGGGACCACTGCCTACCACTCACCGACACGTGACCTCGTCGAGCATTTAAAGACGACCGTCACCGACATGCTGCCATTACTTCGACGGCGAACACAAGAAGTGGGATGCGATCATTCTGCACGTGACCATAGCATACAACACGGGAGTACAAGGAAAGACAATGGTGACACCGCACGAATTGGTCTACAGCCATGCTATACAGGATGGCCTGAGCTTCTCGGGAACATAAGTTTGCTCCCAGGTCACACTATGGCGGTCATGATAGGAAGATAGCGCGCAGCGCGCTATACCAGCGTTTATAAAAATGGCTACAACAACGAGCATGTCGTAACAAACGCATGGGCCGCCTTTGCGGGGTTTCGGAAGGAGCAATGAGTGTGAACGAGTGTGCGCCGCCCCTCAGTCGACGTTACAATAATGCAGAAACGTCAGCGTGATTGTCGCGCCAACTTTTTACCAACTGAACATCGCGCCCACCACAGACGCATTCGTGGACGTTTGCCCTTCTTGGGGCAAAGACTTTCGTTCCACTAGCAACATGGAACTGTCCACTCTCGAAGGCAACAGGGGCGCACACGCGGCACTTTCGTGCAGCTCATTTCGCTTGTATCGAATATTACAGATAAATAAATCGACAGGTTAGAGATGCTTACATTGCAGGCCGTAAGATTTTACAGCGAAAGCTGTTATGAGATCATTTCAACGGCCGTTTTTGGCGCCGTATTGTGCGCCACTATCGCGCGAAGTAAAGAAAAAACGAAATAAGAAAACATTTCCAGGATAGAATGGGGTTCGAACATGGGCCCTCTGCGTGGAAGCCCTGTGTTCTACCTCAGAGCCATGCGGTGCCTCAAACTGCCTGGCAAAAAGACACTATACGGGTTCATGTCCGGAAGGAACCACACTACTCTGTAATATAGCGTAATAGAAGAGTGAAATAGCGAACAGGCGTCACACGGCGTGAATTCCGTAACCAGCTACGCCAGTGGAAATCACCCAATGAGAAATACGCAACGAATAGGTTGCTGAATGCTTCCATGCCCCATACAAAATGGTCTGCCATAATTCTTCATCGTCATCAGGCACATCAACAAAGTGCGCGTAATGCCCTACATGTTTTTAGCGGGTGACACGGCTCTCCGTTGAATGACGGAAAATGGTATAGTGGCTGCCGCCCTGCTTCACAGAAATTATGATGAGTTATAGCGTAGTGGGTTCCTCGCAAGTGCACTTGTATTAGTTGCCAAGGAAGCCCATAAGCCCACGGTCCATTTCCTCAGGGTCTCAATAAAGTTCAACAAAATCACAAATAATGTGATTTATGGCTTAGTGGGTAGCTTGCTAGTGCACTTGTATTAGTAGCCCCAAGAGAGTTTACTACGAGCTCTAGAAATGCCGCTCTTCCAGATTTCGCTGTGACTGTGCTGCGCTTTCCGCGCAGGCCTGGCGTTTGTACAGCGAAAGTTGTTATGAGATCACAACAAGGGCCGTTTTTGGCGCCGTAGTTGTCCGCCGCAGCCGCCGGTGTCCGTAACCACTATCGCTCGAAATAAGGAAAAATACGAAATAAGAAAAAAAATTACCCCCGCATCTTCCCACGGGGGGGAACTCGAGTAAATGCGTCGCAGAGTGGTGGGGGCATCGCGTGAATGTTTTGTAATGGCGTTTCGCAGAACCGTCCCGCTACCCGAGTGATGGATCCGCTGCTCCACGTTCACGAACGGTCGCTGCTTCTCGAGCACGACGTTCAGGATCCACAGCCCGTCGTTGCCGTTTCGCAGGTGCTTCTCGTGCATAAAGTTCCGGGTCCGCAGCTCGCTTAAAACGCTTGCGTTCAGCGTCGTATACTCGCTCTCTTCGCACCTTGTCTTCTGCGTTGCTTGCTGTGTGTTGACGCCGACGATGGTGAGGGTGGGGTAACGTGGCCTTCAACGAGTGGTGGGACGCTGATTGAAGGTACTGTTGCTTCCATCGCATCTACTCGAGTCAAGCAAAGCGTCAAGTCAAGCGAAATCCAAGTAAAGACGCCCTTGACTGAATTCCAAACGAGTGCTCCGCCACTTATATACACACCCTCCCGCGTCATCGATATCGAGATGAGGGAGGACGGAGAGGGGGGAGGAGGGAGGGGGAGGAGAGGCCTGCTGCCGGCATGAGACGAGCCGAGCATGGTGAGGGAGGGAGAGGAGAGGCTTGCTGCCGGCATGCAGACGAGCCGAGCATGCGCAGTGGGGATGTGGACAGCGCCGACGCCGCAGGTGCGGCTAAGAAATGCTCCGCATTTAATATCCGGAATGGAACGAGGGTTCGAACCTGGGCCCTCTGCGTGTGAGCCCACTGTTCTATCTCAGAGCCATGCCGGTTCTTGAATATGCTTTGGCAAAATAACCCTTTAGATGCTTCATGCGGGAAGGATGCCATTTGTAATGTAGTGTGTAAACAGTAACAACAACGGGAGTTACACAACGCTCTCCTAGAACAAGCGACACACAAAGCGAACTGCGCACGAACGTCGTGCAATGCTTCCAACTAAACATAAGGCAGCTGCAGTGACAACAACGCAATCCTAGTAACAGGCGACAACACCACAAAGTGCACAACTAACAGGTACTGCTGCTATGGCTCTCTGAGAATGACGAAAAATTGCACAGTGGCTGCTTTCGTCTTAACAAATGTAGTGATCCAAAAGAACTGGTTGGAGAAGACGGAAAAGAGGAGGCTAGAGGAAGAGGTAGAAGAAGCCAGAAGAAAAGTAAATAAAATGACTGAAAGCAAACTGCTTTCGTTGGAACTTTATATTTGGCGCAGCCTTTGACAGGATCGGAAGATGTGGGTGACCTTCTACCTCACACAGCGGGACGGCGAGCCACTGATCGCAGGCTACAAGCTAGACGGCGAGAACTTCGTTGCGGCGCCAGAAGAGATGAAAACACCTGGCCGAATGGAGTCCATCGCCACCATTGCCAAAGGGCCAATCAGCGACGTCATCGCCAGAGGTACTGTGAAGGTAAATATACCTTCTCGGAGTTCGAAGCCTGGAAAAAGCAAAAACACCATTAAGGAGCAACTGGCGAGCCATTCTGATGCAATTACAGATACGTCAAGCTGGTCGAACGTTCTTTCTCAGTTCACTTGGTTGCAAAAGCAGCAACTACAGCACAGCAAGCACTCTTGGCGGTTCTGGCATCAGACAGGACCCGTCACATGAAAGTAAAAACTGTGGAGATAGGTTTGCACTAGGCTTACCTACGAGCGCGACCGTGTAGGGACGCGACGTTCTCCACTGCCGCAGCGAACAAAGACGCTACGGCCGGGTTCGTCGATTCTCCGGCACGGCGCAGAAACCACGCACGAGGCAGGGTAACAACAACACACGGGTTTATTAACCCAAGATGCAGCACAGTACGACACTCACAGGCTTGCAGGCCGTAAGGGGGAACTCCGCAAGACCGATCGAGTACGCTTGCCAGCGGCGCTAAGACTACCACACAAAGGGCAGCGGTCGAGCACACGAACGAGAAGCCGCCTGCTAGAGCAGCGCGTCAACCTCTCGTGCTAGCCTGAGAGCATCTGCCGCCACGAGCGAATCGTCGGGCGCATCTTAGCTCGTAGGAGAGGAGGATGTCACCAGCGGCCCAATGGGGAATGGCGCTGCGTTGTGACGTAGGCCCGCGCAGCGCGCCAGCGTAGCGTGCCCGGACATGCCAGCGCGGGACGGAGCCGACGCTTGGCTCGCCCAGACAAAGAGGCGCCCTGGCCGCCATCTTGGCGATTGCCGGTGCCTAAGTGCGCCCGGGCTACGCGGCCGGCACGCGCGCGGCAGCTGGGGAACGAGGCGCCAGGTAGGAGGACGCTCTCGATCCCCACATTCCCCCCTCCTAAAGACCGAGGCCAGCCTGTGAAAGAGGCTGTCCGAGGCCAAGTGGCAAGGTCAGCTCAGCCGCAAGGGGGCTGGCCAACGGGGCAAAGTCCAACAGGGGGGGTGTCGTCTTCCTGAAGGTACAAGTCCAAAAGTCGGCCATGGCCACACAAAAGTTCCACCAAAAGTTCCACCACAAGGGGAGAGCCCACCGCCGGGAAGAAGGTCCACAGCCCAGGAGGAACGGGGGCAAGACTGCACAAGGGCGGGCAGCCAGCCCGCTTGAAGTTCGCCGGACTGGAGAGGTTGGCAGCCGGGAACGTACGAGGCGTGGCTGCCAGTTGCGTGCGGCAGCCCACTGCCGGAAGTCGCTGGGACGGGGGCCACACAGGAACAGCAGGCCGGAACAGCAGGCAGCCAGGAACGGAGGCCGGAGCGACCACGCTCGGGCCTGGGCCAAAGCTTGAGTGGGCGGAATAGCCGCCGAGGGTGGCTACCGAAGCTGCCAGGTGGTAAGGCAGGGTGGAGGTGACTGCAGGGCAGAAGGTGGGTACCAGGTCACAGCTGGAGGGACCAGAGAACAGCAGGCCACAGGCTCAGCGACAGGCTGGGCGGCCCAGTAGAGCCAGGCGCAGGGAGACGACAGGGCGACGCAGGAGTGGACAGAAATGTCCCCGGCATAGCCGGCTTGCCAAAAAGGGTGCCTGCCTGACAGTGCTGCCCAACAAAGGGGGCGCTTGCCAGGTTATGGCTTGGACAACACGTCAGAGGGTATTTTCGGCCAAGAGGGCCTTCTACCACTTCCCGACGTGTGCCGCCGCACCTTAGCGGTTATTCTCCATTCACTGTCATGGTATGGAATAAAGTCCAGCTACCTGTCAGTGGGAGAAAGGTTGCTTAAGTGCGTTTCCGCAGATTGTACCGATGGCGTGGCTTGGAGCCAGCCTTCTCACGGTTTTCCTGCGGTTCGGTGACCGCCTCCCCCCCTCCCAAGTCGTTGCTGCGGGCAACGAAAGGTTTGAGGTCGGAGACGTTAACTGGACCGCCGACTTGTCTCCCTTGGGAGTCAGCCAGCTTGTACACCAGAGGCGACACTTTGGTCTGCACTCGGTATGGGCCCAACCACTTGGCCGACAGGGAGGCAGAGATGCCTTTGGCGGCGTCACTCAAGACGTGATTGCGCCTGAGGACGAGATCGCCGACATCGTAGTGCACTTCCCGATGCGACCGGTCGTATTGAGCCTTCTGTCCAGCTCGCGCTTTTGCCAGGTTGGAACGCGCCAGGTCGAGGGCTGCGTCCATCCGTGAGCGCAGTTCCGCCGCGTAGCCAGACGGGCCGGCTTTTGTGGCGGACGCCCCGCTGCCGCCCCGCAGAACACGGTCCATGGGGTTAGGCAGCTCTCTCCCGAAGTTGAGGAAAGCGGGCGTGTACCCGGTTGAACGGTTCACCGTGGACCGCAAGGAGAAGCCTATCTCGTTAAGACAGGCATCCCAATCCCTGTGTTGCTGCGCAAAGGCTGTCAGCAAGGGCTTGAGGTTTCGGTTTATCCGCTCAGTCGGGTTGGCCTGTGGGTGATACGTGGTTGTTTTGCGGTGCTTAATGCCAAAGGCAGCACACGCATCCACAAACACCTTGGCCGTGAAATAGGACGCATTGTCCGTGATCAACTCCGCCGGAAAGCCAAAGCGGGTAAAGACCTCGGTCAACTTGTCCCAGATTGCGCGTGCCGTTAGCTTCCGAAGGGGAAACAGCTCGACCCACTTCGTGAAGTGATCTGTGACAGCCAGGAGAAAAACATGGCCTCTCCGGCTTCTTGGGAAAGGTCCCATAATGTCACAGGCCGCGACTTGCCAGGGTTCGTTGGCTGTCGATCGGCTGCATGAGCCCGGGAGGCTTGCCACCACGAGGCTTCACGCATTGGCACACGCGGCATGAGCGGGCGTAGTGAAGGGCATCACGCTTCATGCCAGGCCAGGTAGCAGAGCGGCACAACTTTTGAAAAGTCTTAAGGCCACTCGCATGTCCGGCCAACCGCGAGTCGTGGAAATAGCCGAGGGTGGCTTTCCTTAGACTGCGGGGTATCACCACCTTGAAAGACTCCTGGGGAGCTTCTTCAGATGGGACATAGCGCAGGAGAACGCCATCAGCATCAAGCAGATACGAGTCCAACGTGCCCGCAGCAATACCAGTCTGCGTCCGGCACTCGGCGCCGACAGCAATACCAGCTGTCCGTTTGCGCCCGGCGGCTTGACCGCCCCGCTCCTCTTGGGAGCTCAGCTCTTTGAGCCCGTCAACAATTTGCTGACAAAACGGATCGTCCTGCTGTGCCTTAAGTAGGTCCTCTCTGCTGAAGACGATACCGGCGGACGTGACAGGGTCTACCAGGTATGCGTCCTCACCCGAGGCGGTCGACTCGAAAGTCACTGCGCCGTCGGGGTTCGCGCCTTTCGACCCATTGGAGCCAGGAGGCCCCTGAGTCTACTCGGTGCGAGTGCTCTTGGGAGTGGCGGACACAAGTGTCAGACGCCAGAACGGGGGCACGCGACAAGGCGTCGGCCACGACGTTCGAACTCCCTTTCCGGTAGCGCACAACAAAGTTGTACCGCTGCAAGGTCAACGCCCAGCGCGCGAGGCGGCCCGAGGGCTCGCGCAAGCGCTTAAGCCAGGTGAGTGCCATGTGGTCCGTCTCCACCACGAATGGCACACCGTCGACGTAGCAGTCGAACTTCCGGAGAGCAAAGACTATAGCGAGACATTCCCGTTCAGTCACGCTGTAGTTGCGCTCGGCGGCGTTAAGTGACCGGCTCGCAAAGGCGACTGGCCGGAGGACGCCGTCGTGCTCCTGAAGCAGTACCGCTCCGAGACCCAGGTCGCTCGCGTCCGCTTGGACAACGAACTCCCTGTTGAGGTCGGGCAGCTTCAGATCGGCTGTGGCCACTAGAGCTTGAGATAGAGCCTTGAAGGCTCGCTCTTGCTCTGGCCCCCAGCTCCATCGTGCCGACTTTTTCAACAGTGCGGTCAAGGGCGCTTGGAGGTCCGCGCAATTTGGGATGAACTGCCGGTAGTAGTTCACCATGCCCAAAAAGCGCCTCAGGCCCTGAATGTTCGCCGGCGTCGGGTACTCCACAATGGCACGTACCTTCTCCTCGCACGGCAGAACGCGACCGCTCTCGATGGTAAAGCCCAATAGCGAAATGCGAGTCTCAGCTATTTGAGCCTTCTTCGGGTTCAAGGTCAACCCGGCGGCACGCAACCTCTCGAGGACGTCCTGCCAAGTGGCGGAGGTGCTCCTCGAACGTTCGAGAGAAGATGACGATGTCGTCGAGGTACGCCATGGCGTGTTGCCATTTAGCGTCCCCGAGAACGCGGTCTATCAGTCTCTGGAACGTAGCTGCAGCTCCAGAACAGCCAAACGGCATGCGGGTAAACTCGTACAAACCTCTGTGGGAGGTGAACGCAGTTTTCTCCGCGTCAGCCGGCTCCATCTGAACCTGCAGGTAACCGCGGCTAGCATCCAAGGTGCTGAAGTAGCAAGCACCGCCTAGCGCAGCCACGATCGAGTCAACGTTAGGCATAGGATAAGCATCCTTCCTCGTGACCTCGTTCAGCCGGCGGTAGTCCACACAGAGCCGGTGAGAGCCGTCTCTTTTGGGGACCATTACCACCGGTGAACCCCAGGGACTGTTTGAGCGTTGGACAACTCCGGTCTCAATCAGCTCATCCAATGCCTGGTCAATTGCTTTCCTCTTTGCCGCACTGACGGGGCGAGGATTGCATTTCCACGGTTGTGCGTCGCCTGTGTCAATCCGGTGCCTCACCAGAGAGGTGCAACCCGGGCGTTCCGTGAACATGTCACTGAAACGTGTCAACAGCGACGACAGGCGGCCTTCTATGTGTCGACAAGCTGTCCGGCAAAGGCGGCAGCGAGCTGATCCGAGCTGCTGCTTACCGGGGTGGTCACCGGCGTAGCCGAGACCTCGTCCTCCACGGTAGCGCTATGCTCGAGAGAAAGCGGTAGGCACGGACCGTTTTCCTGCCGCGCCGGCCAAAGGGCCAGTCTTGGCGTCGGAGTAAGAGACACGGGCCGAAGGGGCCAAGCTTTTGTCTCCTCTCCTCCTGCTCTCTCGTGGCGTCCGGCGACTTACGGGCAGCCGAGACCACGGGAGGTGTAGCGAATGGCCGTAGGGCGCCGGAAGGGCCGTCCCTGTAGCCTCCGCTCGCGACGTCTATCACGATACCCGTGTGCGCGAGAAAGTCGCGACCAAGAATCACGGGCACGGAAAGAGCCGGGAGATGCACGAAGCGCTGTCGGCGCGCGCGATTCTCCCAGCGCACAACCAACCGCGCAGCGCCGCACGAGGTGGCGGTACCGCTGGCGAGATGGAAGGCAGTGTCGCAAGCTCGAATGCGGACAGAGCGGTCGCGCAAATGAGCCATAACCTCTTCGCCGAACAGCGAGATCGAAGCCCCGCTATCCAGCAACGCCGCAAACTCTCGACCAGCGATCGTAAGGGCGATGAACGGCGCCGGCGTGGCTGGAAAGTCATGTCCAGCGCGACACGCCATCGGTGCCAGAGGTTGGGTTACACCCCCATGCTCTCGTACTGCTGTAGCCGCCGGCGAGGGGGAGCTCACCGACGGCTCACCCCGTTTCCCGACGGGCGAGCAGGCCCTTGCGTCGGTTGGGGCGCGTTGCATGATCGCGCGGTGTGGCCACGCTCATGACAACGGTAGCAGACGACGCCTTTTCCCCCATCAGTGAGGGATTTTGGCGACCCTTGAGAGCTAGGAGGCCTCCGTTCGCTAGCCGCAGGGGGGGCTCCGCGATCGGATCTCTTCTCGTGCATTGGGGCACGGGGGTTCCGTTCTCGTTCGCCCTGCAGTGCAAAGGGGCACGCCCGAGGCGTACGAGTACGGGTCGAGAGCGCGGTCCGAAACGTCCGGCGCGTCTCGTTGCTCTCTCACGGCCGAGGCCACCTCGTGATTAGGGGGATTCACGGGGTGACGAGTCACCACCAGCCCACGCACAACGAGGCTCGAGAGAAGCGGACGGCGGCGGCGGCGGGCGGTAGGCTCTCGCCGCCAGTATGTCGCCCTGAATACGCTTCGCATCGGATGCCAGCTCGTTTAGGTCACGATAACGGGCGCTCCGAAGGTAAGCGGCGAAGGTTGGATGAGCCTGACGTATGACTCGCTCCACCTTCTCGGCGTCTGATGCCGTAGGATCGGCAAGGAGGTAGAGCTCCTGCAAAGCCCGGACGTACTCGAGAAGAGATTCGTCGGGATGCTGTGTGCGAAGCTCTAGCTCGCGACGCATGCGGCGCTCGTAGTCGGGAGGAAGGAATTCGCTACGGAAGAGCGCCCTAAACTCCTCCATCGAACGAGCTTGGTGGCCGACAAGTCGGTACCACCGCGCCGCTTGGGCTGTCAGCGATACAGGCAATACGCTACCGAGCATAACTCTGTCGCTCAGCCCCATCGCCCGCTGATAGCAGTGCAGCGCCTCGAGGTACTCTGTGGCACTCATGCGGTCCGAATAACCGCTGTACTCAGGCAGAGGTACCCTTAGGCTACTCGGTGCGCTTGGCTGAGGAGACTCGAGGCCTCCCTTTACAGCACAAGGCTGCGAGCGCGCCGCTTCCAACAGGACGTTTAGGAGCTGCGCCGCAGTTGCGTGCAGCGGCGATTGCTCCGACGCAGGCGCGGCCGTAACAGGGTCGCGCGCCTTTTCTCCGGCATGCACGTCAGACCGAAAAGGGCCAGTAAACGGCATGGAGGAGTGTAGGGTTGTTTCCGCTCCGACGGGCGCATGAGGCCTCAGCACGATAGGCAAGCGGATCGACCGCGGAGCACGGTGGCCCACGTCTGTCGAAAGTACCGCCTACGTGAGTCTGAGTCATGCAAGCGTCGGGAAACGCGGCGACGTTGTCGGCCAAGCGAGCTGGCTCGCGCACGACGTTGTCAACCCTTTGCGCTCCTGACCAAGATGGGTCAGTGAGAGCGTGCATGCCGACACCTAAGTGGCCTAGGTAGGAAGGCTCGGGTGCGGCGGTTTGGGCCGTCAACTGCGCTGCTGACAAGGAAAGGCCAGCGAGCGGAGACTGCGCCGGGGACGGGCCCGTAAGTGCGTGAGTCTCGAACAGCTGATACAGCCCGTTACTGGCTTGGCTAGGACTGTGGTCCTCGTTCAAGCGGCTCGCGTCACTGTAGGGGGCCCCGAAAAAGGGATCTCTCCCGGTGAACGAAAGCAGAGGGTCGCCGAGAGGGCCGTACCCCGTGCTGTCGCCGCCGTCCGCCTCGAACGAGATCAAGTCCGTCGCCACAGGATCGAACAGGAACGAGCGCCTCGAGGGGGTCTGCTCTGAAGCCATGCCGAAACCAAGTTGGGCGCCAGTTATGTGGAGATAGGTTTGCACTAGGCTTACCTACGAGCGCGACCGTGTAGGGACGCGACGTTCTCCACTGCCGCAGCGAACAAAGACGCTACGGCCGGGTTCGTCGATTCTCCGGCACGGCGCAGAAACCACGCACGAGGCAGGGTAACAACAACAACGGGTTTATTAACCCAAGATGCAGCACAGTACGACACTCACAGGCTTGCAGGCCGTAAGGGGAACTCCGCAAGACCGATCGAGTACGCTTGCCAGCGGCGCTAAGACTACCACACAAAGGGCAGCGGTCGAGCACCCGAACGAGAAGCCGCCTGCTAGAGCAGCGCGTCAAACCTCTCGTGCTAGCCTGAGAGCATCTGCCGCCACGAGCGAATCGTCGGGCGCATCTTAGCTCGTAGGAGAGGAGGGTGTCACCAGCGGCCCAATGGGGAATGGCGCTGCGTTGTGACGTAGGCCCGCGCAGCGCGCCAGCATAGCTTGCCCGGACATGCCAGCGCGGGACTGAGCCGACGCTTGGCTCGCCCAGACAAAGAGGTGCCCTGGCCGCCATCTTGGCGATTGCCGGTGCCTAAGTGCGCCCGGGCTACGCGGCCGGCACGCGCGCGGCAGCTGGGGAACGAGGCGCCAGGTAGGAGGACGCTCTCGATCCCCACAACCCGGACATCTTTGACGGCAGTTCCGGTGTAGATTATTGGTTGAACGCATTCGAATGTGCATGTGAGCAGAATCATTGGCACACGGACTGCGACAAAATACGAAATATGCGAGCATGCCTTTCTGAAAATGCCAAACAATGGTTTTGGACTTGCGTTTTGCCCAACACAAAGAAGATTCATGGCAGTCATGGAAGGACAGCTATGTCAATGCCTTCAGAAAGAACGCAGTAGAAATTATGGGATAAAGCCCTCAAGCATGAACAAAACAGTGAGAACGTAGTCGACTATTTCTTCGTAAACAACAATTGCTGTATAACGCCGATCCGAGCCTTCCAGAATCATGCATCGTACCACTCATAATACAGGGAACGAAGAAAGGAAGTCGAAGGCAAATGGAACTCAAGGCACCTGTAACGTCTGAGGAGCTGCTTCATGGTTTGAAGTACATTAGTTCTGACTCTACAGATGCAATCGGGTTGAAAGATCCACCACCGCAACCAAATGAAGCAGGATCCTTTAGAAAAGGCGTCTTCCCGCACGCGAATTGCGTGACAGATCAGCCGTCACGTAAATTCTATGAGACTGACACATCACTCGGAGAATCGTCGCATAATTGTTTGCAGGGGCATTTAGTGGAGCGAGAGACCGTTTTTATTGTAATCCCAAACATTCTCTTCGCTGAGATGGTTGTCAGTGGCTCCAACATTTCAGCGCTGATCGACACGGGTGCTTCAGTGAGCCTGATTAACGAGGAGATGGTACCTAAAGATGACATCTGTCCAGGAAAACCAATCAGGGTGTGTAGCTTTGACGGAACCTGCAGGGAGTTCACGAAATGGACCGAGGTAGAAGTTCACTTCAGAGGCCGGTCAGTACGGGTGAAAAGCCTCGTAATGTCGGGTGTTAATTTTGATTTTCTTCTGTCCCGACCCGACATGAAACGTCTGAAGATAAATATACTGTGGAACGATGTCATAACAACTGACAATGTCGAAAGTTGCTCCCATATTAGAGGAACGCATCCTAAAATTGTAAAGTGTGCCGACGAAGTCACGTCGAAGTACGCGGAGCTCATTTCTGTTGGCACTTATCCCACAGCTACCACAGCAATCGAAGTTCCCTTCGAACTACACGACAAAAACGTCGTAAGAAAGAAGCCATATGCATTGAGCATAGCCTCCTCTATACTTTCTGTGCCCGTCAAACGCTCTCTCGGCGACCGTCGTCCTTCCCTCTCACCCACCGTGGTTTTACGCTGCATTCCACCGCGGCGCGGCGCTACCCCACGTAGGGGTTATTTTTTTGTGCCTTGTGAAGCTCCCACCGCTGTTGTCGCATGCGCTGCGCCTAAGAAATCGCGTGTTGCGACGTTTTCTTGCTGCGATTGTTTGCCGATATACCTGCAAGCGCTTGTAGCCATCGCACGAAGCAAAGGATAGTGTCGTTGACGTAGGACAGCCGATCAAAAAGTTGTATGCGACCTCCTTGCGCCCGATGGCGTACTGCTGTGTGCCACATTGCCGGTCGGATGGGAAACAAAGGATTCCTGGTGTTTCTTTTCACGAAATTCCTGCGGAGGAGACAGCACGGCAGCAATGGATAAAGGCTATACGAAGAGACGACTGGGTGCCCAACACGACGTCGAACTACTCCAGAGTGTGCAGCAAACACTTCAGGGAGACAGACTTCGCAGAGGGAAAACGGCGTCGCCTGAAAAAAGGCGTTATCCCCACCGTGTTTCCCGACTACCCATCGTACCTCAGACCACAACCGTTGAAGGAGAGGACCACTGAAAGCATCCAGAAACGATCGGCTTCACAATGTGAAGATAACGAAAACGTGCCGAAACGAAAACGGAATAGGCACCGAGAAGATACTCACGGTTGAAGCGTCAACTTCGAATGGCATTGACTTGGAACTGCAAACATCAAAGTGCATGAACGACACTTCTCTGGATGGCCAGCAGCAAACAATGCACAGTGAAACGATCTTGGATGAGGCAACACCTTGTGCTCATAAAACAGTCGCGGACCAAGCAACGCAAGTTGATGTAGGCTTGTCCAGCCTCTTAGCAGTTGAAAGAGCGAAATGGAAAAGAAAGGAGAGGGAGTTGAAAAATCAGGTGGAAAGGTTTCGCCAAACAGCTGACCAATACAAAGAGGAGCTTAAGAAATTAAAAGATGACTGCCATTTTTGCCGACTTGGAGTACATCTGTGAGCAAGCGAAAGAGAAGGACCTCCTGCTGTATTCCTATTGAACCAGATTACTAACTTTCAGGCGCAAGAAACCAACCTGGACGGAGGATGTGGTGCGACACTGCGTAATACTCAGGCACCTGTCGACGAAGGCGTATGAGCATGCGAGAAAAGAAAGGCTGCTGAAGCTTCCATGCAGAAACACCCTTCAAAACTACATCGGGAGCAGTTCTGGAGAAACAGGAGTCAATGACTTGATACAAGGCCGCCTAAAAGCTGAACTTGACAAGCTTGAGGCACCTCAATCGAAGATGTGTACCCTTATCGTCGACGAAATGCGCATCAAGCCAAAGTTGCAATATAATAAGCAACAAGACTGTTTCGTCGGCCATGTAGACATGGGTGTAGCGAATGAGCCTGAAAGTGAGGCTGTGCTCGCCAATTCCTTGTTGTGCTTTGTGATCAACGGGCTCTCGACGTCTTACAGAATACCAGTATCGTACTTCTTTACGAAAGGTCTGAACGGCTCCCAACTCTCAAAGTTGATTCGGTATGTGATGGAAAAGGTTGAAGAAGCTGGTTTTAGAATAGTGCGTCTCGTGACTGACAATCACAAAGTGAACGTTAGTGCGATGAAGGACCTTTGTGGCGGATTCCTTACCTATAGGATTCAGCATCCGTGTGACGCTGATAGGCTTCTTTTTCTAAGTTTCGACTACTGTCATGTATTGAAGAACGTGCGATCACAGTTTCTTGCTCGGGACCTTGGCAATGGAGGGGAAGTGTCTGCAATATTTCTGAAGAAGCTGTACGAAATGCAGAAGGAATGGCTAGTAAAGCCAGTGAGGTGCTTGAGCAGAAAGCATGTCTACCCTAACAACATCGAGAAGATGAATGTGCAAAAGGCGGTGGAAGTGCTTTCTCCGGACGTGACTTCGGCACTTGAATTTCTTAAAGAACAAGCTGGGCACAGTTGCCACCCTATTTTTGCCGCTGGAGGACCAACCATCGTGTTCATGAAAAACATATACCGATGGTTGATCTTGCACGACACGAGCAACAAACTTCAGCATGTTCATCAAAGGTTCCCCGATGTTCGGCATTACGATGACCCTGATGACCAGCGCCTTGAATGGCTGGAAGTAACTTTTCCGGAGTACATGGAGAATCTCAAGAAGCAAGCAACGCATGCTCGTGGCTTCTTGACCACTGAAACCTACGAGGCACTTCTGCTGACAACGTATTCTACAGTTGCCTGCATTCGCTATTTGCTAAGAACAGAGAATTTTCTATTTGTTCTTACGCGGAAATTTAGCAGCGATCCGATTGAGTCGTTGTTTGGAACACTCCGGCGATCACTGGGCTGCAATGACCAGCTGGATGCCCGATCTGCAGTGAGTGGCTTGCAAAAGCTCCTAAAAACGGGTATTGCAGCTGCATCAGAAAACAGTAACGTGCTTCGCAGTGAAGAAGCTGGACAACACAACGGGGTTGTGGTTGCAAGGCAGCAGCAGACGCCAACGATTTCCGCCAAGCTGCCAGAGGAAGCTGTTCACGTGTTGGAGCGCTTGAAGCGGACAAATGTGCCAGCTAGACTTCCAACATTGCAGCTGTCAGCAGTTTATGTTGGTGGCTACATCGCACGCGTTGTTATGGAGCACATGAATTGTGAAGATTGCTGTGCCGTTACAACGAAAGCTCTTTCCAACCAGCCACTCCAGCAGTTTGTTCGGCATCAAGACAGAGGCGGACTGCTCTATCCTTCGGACAAGCTGCTCTACGTCCTGGAAACCTTGCGGCAGTTTGTAGAAACGGCACTTCAAAAGGAGCCAAGGCTTCAAAAGCCCCTGAAAACACTGCTTGAAGCAGCTGTTCCAGCCGTGTCAAATTCAGCGCTACTGAAGTGCACTACGTCTGATAGCCAGCACCACAATGATCTAGCCGTGCTGGTTTGCACAAGATTCATTAGGCCACTCCTTGTCAACTATGCTTCTACAACCACGGATAAGAACGACGTTTATAAAACATTTTTCCAGAAGCCGCTATCACGAAAATATGTGAAATTGTAAGTCCGCAATCTCTCTGGGAATAGAGTTCGTGCCCCCATTAGCTCGCACTTTCAAAAGCCTCTGAATCATTATTTTCATACGACAAATAATAAACTCTCCAGCCACTTTGCAAAAGTTAAACTTTAAAAGCTATAAAACTGACCCGACGTTTGGGTCGGGTCAGTGGGGAAGACAGCCAGACATGTAAAGAACGCCACCCATTTTGTTCAGCGCATGTCGGAGGTGACAATCGGCAGTGACGAAAGCCTCGTGTCTTTCGATGTAGTTTCGCTGTTCACGAGCGTGCCCGTACCCCTCGCGGTCTCAGCTGCCCGAGCCGCCCTGGAGAAGGATGAGAACCTCAGCGAAAGGACGAACCTCAGCACGGACGAACTGTGCCGTCTGATGGAGTTCTGCCTCAACGCAACATATTTTTCTGTCGGAGGTGAATTCTTCCAACAAACAAGGGGAACCGCCATGGGAGCCGCCATTTCAGCCACAGCGGCAAACCTGACGATGGAACACATCGAAACACGAGCTTTGGACACGTTCGCCGAACCACCAGCAATATTTTTGAGGTATGTGGATGACGTCTTTTGCGTGATCAAGGAGTCTAACATCGACGGTTTCCTGGCACACCTAAATTCGATGGAACCGGCGATTCAATTCACCGTGGAACATGAAAAGAACAACGTGCTTCCTTTTCTGGATGTGCTAGTGAAACGGCAAAAAACGGGGCTGAAAGGACGTTTGAGCTTCTCGGTGTACCGAAAACCTACACACACCGGACGATACCTGCAGTTCAGCTCTAACCACCCGACCGCCCACAAAACATCAGTGGTCAACACACTCCTGAATCGCGCAGAGGCCGTCTGCAGCTCCAAAGAAATACGGAGGAAAGAAGAAAAAGCGATCACCGCCGACCTCCTGGACAATGGATACCCGAAGAGCTTTATTCGCCGAGTGCGCCAGCGAAGCGACGCCGGAAAAGCGTCCCCCATCCGCATTCTTCTGCAATGGGTGACACTAATAATGAGGCTTCCCCCAAACGTTCCTACCGCATCTCGGTCCCATACGTTCCGGGAATCAGCGAGCAACTGTCCAGACTGCTGGGAAGAGAAGGCATCCAGGTAGCGCACAAGCCCGTGTCAACAATCGGGCGTCTCCTGCCACGGCCAAAAGACCGATTGCCAAAAGAAAGATGCCCCGGTTTGGTCTACGCGGTTCCATGCACGGACTGTAACGCCACTTACATCGGTGAGACAAAAAACTTCCCCGAAAGGATACGGCAACATCGAAACGACGTGCGTAGCTTCAACGCCGCGCGAAACGCCCTCGCTGAACACAGCGAAAAGATGGACCACCGCATCAATTTTGACGACGCCCGGGTCATCGACACGGAAGGCAACCACACAAAAAGGCAGTTGTTGGAATCCTGGCATATACAAACAACACCGGGAAACGTCAACCGCTCAACTGGAACCTTGCCGAATGTGTACGTGCACGGTCTATGGAGCCAGTGGAAGAAACACCGCGGCAAGAAGAACGGCGGGAAGAAGGACGAGGGAGAGGGGGACACCACCAAAGAAACTCGCTAGCCTCGGAGCCGGCCGAACAGTCACCCCTGAGGAAGGGACCGAATCGGTCCCGAAACGTCGGGTCAGTTTTATAGCTTTTAAAGTTTAACTTTTGCAAAGTGGCTGGAGAGTTTATTATTTGTCGTATGAATTTTTCACCCAGCCAGACAGATCTCTGTCGAATATGTTCACATTTAAATCATTATTTTTCACGTGCGCTGTCATTTATATGAACGGTGTACTACATATGCCAGTTTAAATAGAGTATGGAAATCGCATAACAGTACGCCGGTTTTGTCAATACTCAAATAAGCGTGAGGTGCGGTTGTGAACCAGCTTTAGGTATCGTTCAGGCTAGGTTCGCAGTAAGAATGCTTAGAACACGTACATCTAGTGGTACTTCAGACTGGAACACTCGATAAATGCAGAAAAACCACAAAAACACGCGTACCGCGATGCTCCCACGGCCGCACCCGCCGCACTTCCAGCTGACGTACCCCACCCCCTTCCCCCTACGTGAGTGGCGCCACAAGCGTGTTTAGCGGCGGAGCCGTGCAACTCCGCCGACGGTGCTCTCCTATTGTTGTGCCGGCGGCTTGACGGGCACAGAAAGTATAGAGGAGGCTATGCCTTGAGTCACGAGAAGAAGACTTGGTTAAGACAGGAGCTTCAAGGCATGCTAGACGCGGGCATCATTCGACCATCCACGTCTTCGTTTGCGTCACCAGTTACGATCGTGCCTAAAGAGGATGGATCTTTCCGGTTATGCACAGATTACAGACTCATCAACCGGCAGACAGATCTGTTTCCTTTCCCAATGCCAAGAATCGATGAGATAATTGATGAGACCGGCGGGTGTGAATGGTTCTCCAGAATAGACTTGTGTAAAGGATATTGGCAGGTACCTCTGAGGGAAGTGTCACGTGTTATCTCGGGGGTGCTTGCAAAAACGGATCGGGAGAGAGTGAGACGTGTACAGGAGACCGGGGTAGGACGGGCAAAAACAACAAAGTTTATAATGAGCAAAGAGATCACAGGAAAACGCGTTACAGACACTAAATAATATAAACAAAACCTATTTACATTTCTCAAAATCTAACCAGAACCGAAACTAGCTAAACAAAGCGCTTTAGCTAGGCTTAGCTATGTCTCCAACTCAGTCTGGCCACTATGGGCCTTGAGGGAATGGAACGTTCTTACAGTTCGTCGCGATGACTCGACGTTCCCGTCGCGTCAATCTCTCGTCGAGACCGTCGTCGACGTCCTCAGCAGTCCTCGAAGTTCATCGTCGGTCGCCTTCGTCCAGCCTACCGCTTGCTCTCGTCGCGTGCGTCCCCAGTGGTCTTCTCCGTCCTCGGTCCGTCGAGGTTAGGCCTAACTGGGTCTTGGTCCCTTGCTTCGGGACTCCACAGGTGACGGGCGTCTCCTTGACTGAACTGTGGTCAGCAGCCGTCCTGCCGAGAAGAGAAGGGCTGCTGACGATCCCGGAACTGCTGTAGTGAGGGGCGACGGTCCGGGCAGCCTCGCTTGGAGCCTTCCAAGGTCGACGGCCACTCCCCGGGCCTTGCGTTCCGCCACCTCCAGAACCGAGTACCAGCCGCTTTCGCCGCGAGTGCGACGCTTGCTCCTTCCTCGATCTTCTCCGTCCGGTGCCCCACAGCACAGTCCCACGATCCTCTTCCGTCGTTCACCATCACGGCTCGGGTCGCCTGCCACGAGCCCCTCTCTGGCCAATCCTCTGCGTCGACGTGGCTGGTGCGCGTGCCATCGGGTGACTTTTCTTCTCGCGCACCGTTGCCGCGCTTCCACGTTCGGCACGCGCCTCGTGCCCCTCCTTTACCCATCACAGGAAGACACGAAGAAGTTTACGGCGTTCGTTACACCATTTGATGTGTACGAATACAACCGGCTCCCGTTTGGGTGGAAGAATTCAGGTGCCTTTTTCCAGAAAATGATGAACTCTGTACTGAAAGATTGTATTGGGAAGTTTTGTAATGTGTACGTCGACGACATCTTAGTTTATTCAAGGACCAGAGACGACCATGCGATCCACCTGTCGGCAGTGCTGCAAGCGCTCAGTGATGCACAACTAAAGATTAATGCAAAGAAGAGTGAGTTCTTTTGCCGGACCGTAGTATTTCTCGGCAGGCGCTTTGACGGCAAGACAAAGAGTACCAAGGAAGAAAGTGTGCAGCGGATCAGGTCTCTTGCAGAGCCCCATGACGTTCATTCCCTTCGTGTGTTTTTAGGTCTTGCAGGACACTTCAGAGCATTTATAAAAGACTACGCTAAAAAGACGAAGTGTCTCACCACCTTGACCCAGAAAGGCGCCCCGTTCATGTGGTCTGACGAATGTGAACGAGCCTATTTGGAACTGATTACAATCATTTCTTCTGACCCTGTGCTAACGCTGCCGGATTTCACGTTACCCTTCGAGCTCTACACCGATGCTTCACACTACGGAACTGGAGCTGTTCTTTACCAAAGAGATGACAAGGAGCCCGCGTCCCGACAACTACAAGTAATCGGTTATTTTTCGTACACGTTTACGAAAGCCCAAGTTAATTACTGCACCACAGAGAAAGAAGCTCTGGCAGTTGTCACAGGACATACTTGGAAGGCAGATGTTTTAAATTGTTCACCGACAACCAGGCCTTGACTTATCTACTTCATCTCGCACAGCAAAAGGGGAGAATTGCACGATGGACAAGCGAGATCCAACAGTACACCTTCGAGGTAGCTCATCGCCCTGGACAAAATCACCAGGATGCCGATGCCTTGTCCAGACTACATATATCACAGGAAACAGAAGCTGAACACGTGAACTTTGTAAGGCTGTGGGAAGGTACAGGAAGGTTGACATTTAAGAACGGAAAGGTACACGTGCCGGCGACAGGACTTGGATGCAGCCCCAGGCTGTACCGTAACAGCCCAGAATCCGGAGGACATGATGGATTTTGGAGGACGTACAGAAAGCTCACTGCAAGATTCACGTGGAAGAACATGAAAGCGGATGTCGCTAACTACATTAGGACATGCTACGAATGCCAGCTCTTCAAAGCAAAGTTTAGGCCACGAGGGAATAAAATGGTAATGCCGGTGTACTCGAAGGTACCTTTTGAAGTACTTCACCTCGACTTTGCGGAAGTCAAGAAGAAAGGCGAGGGCGTGCGAAAAACTCAAGCATTCTTGGTTGCCGTGGACGAGTGTACACGCTATGTTGCTGCTAAGGCCGGCCGTGAAGATGCGAATGCAGTGATGTCACTCCTGGAGCGGAATGTGTTCAAGGATGTCAAAGTTATAGTTGCCGACAATGGACCAGCTTTTCGAAGTCTTAAGCTTCGACGATGGGCAGAAGAAAGAGGTATTAAATTACGTTTCCCAGCACCATACCACCCTGAAGCTAATTCTCTTGCAGAGAGGATGATTAGGGACTTGAAGATGTTTATGTCCTTATACCCAGACTTCAAAGGCGGGTGGAAGTGTGCTCTGGAGGCGGCTGTATCCCATCACAATCGCTCCTATACTGCAGGACTTGGATGCAGCCCCAACTTTGCAGCTTTCGGAAAATCAAGCTGGTTGCCTGCTGATCAAGAGCTTGGTTTAGTTGACAAGATCGTTCTCAAGGAAAAACCTATACCAGAAGAAAAGAAACAACGATATCTCCAAACGGTGAAAAGGAACTTCGATAAGCGTCATCGATCAGAGATACCCGATGTGCAGCCTGGAAGCATGATTCTTGTGCGCAAAGGTCTCGACTCGAAGTCTCCGTTTATGGGTCCATACTTCGTCACGAAGGTCGCGAAACAACAAGGCATACTGAAGACAGTATATTACAAGGGACCTCGCGGCAAGATTGAAGAGGCGTCTCTCTCAAATATACTTCCATACCATCTCCGGAGAGATGGAAACAGGAGCCTGGGAGTATGTAGTGATCCAAAAGAACTGGTTGGAGAAGACGGAAAAGAGGAGGCTAGAGGGAGAGGTAGAAGAAGCCAGAGGGAAAGTAAATAAAATGGCTGAAAGCAAACTGCTTTCGTTGGAACTTTATAATAGATAGATAGATAGATAGATAGATAGATAGATAGATAGATAGATAGATAGATAGATAGATAGATAGATAGATAGATAGATAGATAGATAGATAGATAGATAGATAGATAGATAGATAGATAGATAGATAGATAGATAGATAGATAGATAGATAGATAGATAGATAGATAGATAGATAGATAGATACGTTCAAAGTCGCAGAAGTTCGCTAAGAAATGCTTCGCGTTTAATTCCCGCTGTGTATAGCAAAGAGAACTTTGCCCGATTCCTGCCGGTTGCTGCATCCAAAAGCGCAGCACCCAGGCATTCTTCGACGAAGGGGCGTAGCCAGAAATTTTTTTCGGGGGGGGGGGGGGGCTATCATTGTTCGGCTTTCGCGGGAGTTCCTGTAACTATGCTTAACCACCTTTATTTAGCGCTTTCCCACTATTTTTTAAATTAACAAGCTGTTACAGTGAGATGATATGGCATTATACACCTTCCCTGTATCTGTACCGCGTTTTGTGCGCATGCGTCCAAGGTTGCCTGCGCCTGTGTCATGGGTGGCTTGTCCCGGCGTCGTTACTATCTCGATGCACTAGCGAAGCCAAGTCATCGAAAACGTCACTACGCATATGCGCGGCCGCGCCGAGTAGCAGCGCGCGTCATTTCTGAGACGAAGTGTAGGTAGCAAAACTATGTCGCTCCAAAACCTTAGCGACCTGGAAACTGCGTGCACGGTTGCATGAGCACGCTGAAAAGTTGCTCAGTACGCGCTAACGAGCATGGGATCATTACGTCACGCGAAGGCAGCGCCACTTTAATGCATACTACTAACGCAGGCCTATATGTACATTTCTATGGAGTAAGACTTTTTAATATAAAGAAACGAACAATATTTCAATACTAACAAAAAAATCTTCGACCGCGTACAGCCATCAACGGTCACGTGATCGGGTTCATCGGATCGTTCAAGTTTTTTCTGCCAGAGCCGCCACAGGTCATTTTTCGCGACTTTCAATTAAGAAATAAAAATATGAATCAATCTCTCACGAAAAAAACAGGGTTGGTTTGAGTCAATGCGAAGGACAATCTTTCCATCAGTGGAGTCACCTCATTTCATATTCTGGGCAGTTGTCGGTCCCTTTAACTCTGAAAATATTCTTTCCCTTGGGGCATCTTCTCTGGGCCGCAGCAACAAGAACGTTTGCTTAGCCGTATGCGAATTACTTAGAGACACAAGAAGAATTCCTTGTTAATTTATTCCCAATCAAAATTTGGTACATCGGAGTTCCTCGCGCTACTTCATGGTATTCCATATGATTGGTCTATTCCTATTTTTTATTGGTACATAATCTAATAATTCTTCAAATTCTTTATATACCCTAGACGGCCGATTGGTTCATTTCCCTTCGTCTAAATTCTAAATTTCCCCACTTATATTAACCGCCGGTTTCATAGCCAATCCCCCGTATTGGGTGAGAGCCAAGAATTAAGGGTCAAGCAAGCAAGCAAGCAAATCTCGCAAGGCTAGATGCGCCGGCAACCAAAAAACATCATCATCATCTATGTTTTTCCTTGACTTCATTGCTTGTTGGTTTCACATTGTTATTGTTGTCTTGGGAGAAACTCGTACGCTCGAAAACGGCTGTGCGGATGCAATTGGCGGTTCATGAAACTTGTTCATATTAACGCCACGACATACGAAACTGTGCGTTCACACGCCCAAAAGCCCCAGTATGGCGGCGCCCATGACTCGAAAATATTATTGTGTAGACGACCTCAATTGAAATGGGTTAAGGTTGTACTTGTTGGAGTGAACATGTGGCGAAGCACAAGGTGTGCCAACCGGCGACCGGATGCGCTAGGTTGACCTTATCCCCGCTCAGGTGTATAGCGAAAACGAAAAAAAAAACACACAAAAAACAATGAACCCGTGCGTCGCAATTGAATGTTTACAGCTACGGTGATAAGTGGAATTGCACCACAACGGAAATGTTTCGAGGGCATATCACTGTTAAACAAAGACAGAACCCCCCCCCCCCAAAAAAAGTCATTTCCTGGCAGCTGTACCGCCTGAAAATTTCCGTAGTTGTCTTTTTTCTTTAAATGCGAAGCATTTCTTGGCAAACTTCTGCGACTTTAAGCGTATCTATCTATCTATCTATCTATCTATCTATCTATCTATCTATCTATCTATCTATCTATCTATCTATCTATCTATCTATCTATCTATCTATCTATCTATCTATCTATCTATCTATCTATCTATCTATCTATCTATCCGCCTACGACTTTGTGCTCTCCTAGCCGTTTCTTTATAATGGGATGTATGGCCGAAATTGGCATGGCATAACATGACTGTATGACGAACATAAATCACAGGGCGCAACATGAAAATCATGACATGCATGTCATGAATGACGTAATTTACATGCCACGGTGTTGGGGCTCTTGCGGCCGTTTCGTTAACTTGATGCATACCAAAATTGGCGTGGCGTGACAAGAGTGTATGACAAACATAAGTGACAAGTCCTATCGTGAAAATCATGACACGCATGTCATGTACAGCATGATTTACATGACATGGTGTCGGGGTGCTCGCGGCCGTTTAATTAGATGGATAAATACCAAAATTGGTACGACGAGACATTTCTGTATCGCGAACATAAATTATAGGTGGGAACATGAAAATCATGACATGCATGTCATATACGCCATGACATACATGCCCCGATCATCGTGCGCTTGTTCCGCTATCTTGCCATGGCATCTACTAAACTTGGTATTGCATGACGTGACTGTATGAAGAACATAAATCACAAGTGGCAACATGACAGTCATGACATGCATTTAATAATACAGCATGATTTACATGCCACGCTCATGGTGCGCTCGGGGCCGGTTCGCTAGCTCGGTATACCCTGTGGGGTCTGAACGACATCGCTGCTCTCGGAACACACGGAGACAGTACGTAGACGCCGTAGGGCAAACCGACACGTGTTCTTTTATTAACCTGCTTTTACATCACGGTGAACTCGCCTGCCGAATCTGATACGCAGCTGGTTAACTTGCTAAATAACCTTCTACAATGCGAATACAACAGCCGCAAAGCATTACACACACCCAAGACAACATAAGACATGCAATGCACCGGGAATGCGGCGTCGCCGATGTTCGTCTCACCACGAGGGGCTTGCGGGAAACGAGCCACGGTATCATCCCTCACTGACCCACCGCGGGAGGCGTCCATTCACGGCTCTACCAAAACCCCGAAGAGTCGCTCCTGTTTTTTATGCGCTGGCGCCACCGTGCTAACCCTAAATAATGGATGGATGGATGGATGCTATGAGCGTCCCCTTTATAACGGGGCGGTGACATGTCTGCCACCAGGCTCGAAGGATAAAAAAAGAATAAAAAAAAGAAAAAAGACTTCCTTGTTTCATGTTGTCCTAATGCCTTATCTACATTGATTAAAGCTATGTTATTATAACAAAAAATATAAATTCACAGTCCATCTCTCTGCCTCTTAAGGCAGAATAACCTTTTTCCCCCCAATTATTTATTTTTGTACTTTATCTCTACTTTTCTGCCACCAATACTCTAACCGTCTCTTACTTATTTACAGCGCCACCTCTCCCCCAGCGGCCGTTTAACCTAACAGCGGCCTATCCGGGAGACGCGCGTGCGACATGAGGCGCAAACGGCTTTACAATGGGTGATAGCACACCCACAACCCCAATATTGGTATTTCGTGACGTGACTGTACAGCGAACATAAGTGACAGGTGGTAACATGCAAATCATGACATGCATGTCATGTAGGGCATGCTTTACATGCCATGCTCATGGTGAGCTCGCAGCCATTTCCCCAGCTTGATATACACCAAAACTGTCATTGCGTGACGTGAATGTGTGACGGACGTGAATGACAGGTGGTGACATGACGACCTTGACATGCATTTCATTTACAGATTTACGTGCCACGCTCACGGTGCGCTCGCAGGGGGTTCGCTAGCTTGGTATACACCAAAACTGGTATTTCGTGACGTGACTGCATGACGAACATAATGACGGGTGGTAACATGAAAATCATGACATGCATGTCGTATTGCCGCGATCACTTGCCATCCTTTATGCTTTGCTTGTGACGCACGTAACTAGTGTGTATCTGCGCTCCATCATGAACGCGTGAACTTATCTTCGTGCCGCGTTTTATCGGGGAACGCCCCTCGCCGTTAAAGTGAGTGCAGCCGTGAGCGCCGGGATAGTAGTTCGCCATCCGTACGGCGGTTCACTTGTTTCTTTCGGGCGCAGGTCAGCCCAATGAAATAAAGGATTGTTGCGGCTTGCCCCAGACCCTGTCGTGCACGTCCCTTCATCGTCGCGACTGTGTGACAGTATAGTGCTTGATTTACATGCCACGCTCATAGCCTGCTCGGCTGTTTCGCTGGCTTGACATATACCAATATGTCAAGCCAGCCATATATTGCGTGACGTGACTGTATGATGAACACTAATGGCAGATGGTGACATGACAATCATCGCATACATTTCATGTACAGCACGATTTACATGCCACGCTCATGGTGCGCTCGCGGCCGTTTCCCTAGCTTGATATACACTAAAACTGGTATTACGTGACGCTACTGTATGACCAACATAAATGACAGGTCCTCACACGCAAATCGTACCACGCATGTCATGTACGGCATGATTTACATGACACTGTCTTGGTGCGCTTCCGGCTGCTTTGTTGACTTGATATACACCAAAATTGCAATGGCATGACATCAGTGAGTGACAAACATAAATGAGAGGTCATGCATTGTATATACTACTTTATACGTTTCATTATACAAAAGACTGTACGTACATGCATGACAAGCATGGGATGTATAGTGAAATAGATGTCGTGACATGAATAACTTCATTTTCCTCAACGAGAAACAAGCCGATGCATACAGCTCTCTGCTGGCTTCTTCGCATTACATCGATTCCCACAGTGCGTGGTATCTGTCGGATATTTTTTCATATTTGTTTCTGAGTAAAAGAAAATGTATTTAAAATCGATGTTTCTACACAGAGCAGAAAAAGAAACCCTGCAGCTGGCATTCGATACTTAATCCGAAATTTTCCCGAATCTAGCCATAGAGAAAATATCTGTATTCGTCATTTTCAGTTTTTGCTTTGAAATACAGAAAAATGCGTAAAACCCCTGCATAAAACGCTTTCATGTTAAAAAAAAACACCCCACACAGATTAGGATTTCACGCATTTTTCTCTATTTAAAAGCAAAAACAAATAAACTGACGAATATAGACATTACCTCTATGGCTAGCTGCGAGAACATTTTGCCTTGAATATCGAAATCCTGTTGCAGAACTTTTTTGTTCTTTTCTGCTCTGTGTATACGCAGCGATCTTAAATACGACTTCTTTTAATCACAAACAGATATGCTTAGTAAAATGACAAAGATAAAGACAACTATTGAAATTTTCTGGCGGGACAGCCGCCGGAAAAACGCCTCATTTTTTTCGAGGAGTTTTTTTTTTTTTTTACAATGACATGCCCTCGAAACATTTGCGCTGTGGTGCAGTTGCACTTCTTATCACCGTAGTTGTAAACATCCAGTTGCGATGAGAGTTCATTGTTGCTTTCTTTTCTTTCTCTCTATGCACCTGAGCGGGGATAAGGTCAACATCCGGTCGCCGGCTGGCACACCATGTGCTTCGCCACACGTTCACTCCAACAAGTACAACCTTAGCCCATATCGGTCGAGGTCAGTGTCTTCACAATATTTTCGAGTCATGGGCGCTGCCATATTGGGGCTTTTGGGCGTGTGAACGCGCAGTTTTGTATGTCGTGTATGTCGTTAAAATGAACAAGTTTCATGAAACGCCAAATGCATCCTCACAGTCGTTTTCGAGCGTACGAGTTTCTCGCCAGACAACAATAACACTGTGAAACCAACGGGCAATGAAGCCAAGCAAAAACGTAGTTATTACGTAGTTTCACTTTATGCTAAAGCGAAAGCTGGGATGAGATCACAACAACAGTCGGATTTTGGTGGCGTAGTTGTCCGCCGCCGCCGGTGTCCGTAACCGCTATCGCGCACAATGCGAAGGAAAGGGTATCGAGAATCAAGTGGGATTCGAATCCAGGCCCGCTCCGTGGCAGTCGAGTAATCTACCACAGAGCCACATGAGAGTTTGTAGGATTTTGTCTTGGGAGGTGCAAACACTTGTTGCATCATGGCCGGGGGAGAGGGGTCGCTGGTGCAGCTTGGTTAGGGTGCAAGTGCTGGTGTGGCTTGGGGGGGGGGGGGCGCGAATGGCCCTGCACTTGCGCCCCCCCCCCTTGCGCAGCGCCACGCCGGTGCTTGAAAGTCCTTCGCAAAGAGACTCTCTTCAGGCGTCATGTCGGGCAAGAAATCACATTTAAAGATATAATATAGCGTGGCAGAAGAGCAAAATAACAACCAGGCGTCACACAATGCGAATTGCGTAACGAGTGGGTGGTTTTAAGTTTCGCTCCCCTTACAACGGACTCAGCCATAATTCTTCATCGTCATCAGCCACAGCACCAACAAAGTTGACGCGATTCCTTGCAGATTTGTGGCGGGCACCTCGTTTTTCCGCAAGATGATAATAATGGCATGGTGGGTACTTCCCTACTTCACAAAATTATGATGACTTATGGCGTAGTGCGTATCTTACAACTCTACTTGTAGCAGTCGTCCCGAAAGCGCGTACAACGGGCTCTAGAAAGGCCACTCCTCAAGCTTTCTGTGACTGTGCTGCGTGCTTCGCTCAGGTCTGGCGCTTTCTTTTTTATTGCGATATCAATTATGTAGACGCTCTCGACGGATTTTCGCCGTCGGCGTTGCTGTCATGTTCTGTATAAAGCCCAAATAGATAGCATCCCCCCGCGGATGCTATGTTCTACCCACGGGCAAAAACCGCGCGAGCGGGGGCAATGAACGCGGCTGAAGCAGAGATGGAACGAGCCGAGCCATCTCCGTTGCACGGAGGGAGCATGCGATAACATCACCCGCGTGCGAGGCCCAGGGGCGTAGCCAGAGGCCCGAATTTCTTTCCATTTTGCATGTGTATATACACACAAACACATACAAACTCACACTCGGACATACATAAAGTATGGTTGACCACCACACCCCCCCCCCTGCCTGGCCACACTCTAAGAAAAAAAAAAGAGTATGCGTGACTCTTTTCGGAGAGTTCTGACTTGCCACGTATACGACTCTCTTTAAAGAGTCACGGTGACTCTCTTGGTGGGTCAGGGTCGGCGCGCTCTAGGAGAGTTCCACCTTCTAGGAAGAGTGGAAGAACTCTTATCCGAAGGATCACGTTACCACTCATAGGGAGTCAGACGACTCTTGCCGGTAACTCTCCTACGGGGGTCATGTGACCCACACCGAAGCGTCAAGCGACTCCACAACTATTTTAAGCTACTCATTTGACCCTTGCTCTACTTCTGCGCGACTACTGTTGGAAAAAGTGAACTCTTCATTTTAAGCAATTCCAATAATACTTGCCGTTTTTCCCAGCGACTGCAAATAAAGAATAGTTCAATTTTAGCATTATTTTAATAAAACTCGTCAAAACAACACGCCTTTCCCAGCAAAGTAATATAGAAAGCGCGAAAAGATGGTCTCTGATTTCCAATTAAGAAGTTTAGGTATTCCTCATTTACATGCTTGTATGAGTATAGCGAACTAAAATGTGTGACTGATGTGCATAGTGTCATATGGTGCAAAATAAACTGCAGAAATCGGCATCATGTTTCAATCTTTATTCCTTATGATCAAGAATAAATAAAAAAGTGGTGACGGCTGGAGGAATCAGACTTGTGACTTGCTAGGCTGTCGCTCCTGTTCAGCGTGAGCACCATAAAAACGGTATCTGAAAAGCAGAAGGTGATATGATGAGAAAATGAAATTGCAGTAAAAGTTTGCAAAATCTACACAATAAGTCGTTTACACGGACATAATGAAGGTTCACAACAAAACAACAAATGCAAACAGGCATGGCAAGGAACCAAGTTTTTTGTCGTTATCGTGTAAAACACAACTTGCAAATAGTAGCTTTTGTAACACGTCACTTGGCGACAAACTTGCAGCACAAGATCATGTGAGCCTCTTTTAAACAACAGACGAAATTGGTTTAAGCTCCTTTGCGTGGGTGCCACTGACCTCTTTTCCTACGTCGTCTTGTCCAACCAAAGGAAATTTAGGACCAACTGCCTCGTTGACAGGGTGAACGCTGCTGTTGATTTTTCCATCACGAGCGGTGAGGCGCCAGACCAAGCGACACCTTCGTTTTCCCGAGTGTGGCTGTCAACTGGAGTGAAGAGGCGGGAGAAGTGATCCGGGATTCTGGGAATAACCACAACATACACACTGTTTATTTGTATTTAAAACCACCCTTTGTTCAACAAACCGTTACTGTACACACCTTTGACACGAGTGTTTCGTTCGAAATAATTTCCCATCGAAAACAAATTTTCGCGTAAAAGGCAGCGGGAACATCGTTTCGCAATAGGCACTGGCTATGCACGAATGAAAGCACTTCTTTTCTGAGAAATCGCTTCAAAATTTGGTTTCAGAATAAGCACGGCTTTGCGCCAGCATATTCCGACACCCAAGCACATCCTCCGGCAGTCAGGGGCACGCCGTGAGCGGTTACTGACCGCATGTTTTACAAACGTAACCCATCCTTAAATACTCAGCAAACACATTCGAGTACGAGCGCCCGAAGGACACCCAGCGCGCGCGGACGCCATCTACGTCGAGATCAGACATGTCATATGCTAGAATTAGCTCACATAACTCTCACAATCACGTACACTCACTTCATTCTGTTATAGCGTCATCGCGGATGTTGACAAACCACGAAAACAGCAATCAGTAACGAAGGAAAAAAGTGCACGGCGGCGCCCGCAGCAACGCGCGCCGTCGAAAGTCTCTAGCTTTTTCGCCTTACCGGCGAGGCGTGTCCAAATTAAGTGACTAACGCGTACATGCTGGAAGCATCCTACTATATATGCACCTCAAACTACCGTGTTTAGGCCAAGAAAAACCATAATATATAGTGCGTCTAAGCGTTCTGTAGGCGGGCTTTTTTTTTCACGTTCCCACGCACGGAAGCACGCTGCACACTCAAGGTTGATGGAAATGTTATGAAGTAGACTAAAACGCACCTCAAAACGACATCTTGTACCTTCAGCAGTGCAGACACAATGTGCGATCAGCAAAAAATGACCCTTGGTAATTGTTTAATCGCTCATTTTATGGGAGCTTGTACAGCAACGCGCATAACGGTGTCAACCCGTTAACTGACAACTTTACTTGGGCATCCCCAGCAGCCCCGCGGACGGAGGCTGCTGTTGGAAATGGCTGGCAGATAACTTCCGCAGAGCTGCTGCAGACGCCCAGCTAAAGCGGTATAATTAGTACCTACGAAAGCAGTACACTCACCGTTAACGGGCGCACGTTTTCCGTGTTTGCATCTCCATGAATATTCCGCCCTCCAAGCGTGACTTCGAGCACGGAGCCTGACGTCAACGCCACCGAAGATGCGCATTTTTGTTGGAACACAAAACTGCACGACAGGCAACTGACGAAACCCACTCAACCGACGCAACGCATTCCAAGAGACCGAGCAGATTGAGAGAGGAGGCCGAGGCGCGGCGCCAGCCCGGCTGGCTCTGTCGGCGAGCCACCGCGCCAGAACGCCGCCGAACGGCAAACGCGCGTTACGTATGGCGTATACGACGGCGCCTTCATCACGGAAGCCAATCGAAACGCACTTCAGGAGAGTCCCGTGACTCCAGCCGAAATGCTAACTCTCTTTCTCTTCATCTACTTTCAAAAAGGGGTCAAATGGACACCCGAAGAGAGTCACGCGGCCGTGACCCTCTTCTGACTCTTTTTTTTTTCTTAGAGTGTACGCCACTAACGAGGTCTGCCGTTGATTGCTACTCAAGCAGGTGTGGAAACACCCCTCCCGTCTTTAAGTAGCATCAAGGAACGCGAGGGGGGGGGGGTGTTCATTCTAAAAAGACAGGGCGTGCAAACAAGGACACAAGAAAGAAGTCAGGACACCACAAACGCCGGGGGTGTCTCTCGAGCAGCAACTATGAACTTTGATTTTAAGGGCGCGGTCGCGATCGCTGGCGCGCACGTTATCATGGGAGGCATCGGTAGATGGCTCGTGTACCCTTCTACGTGCTGCGCTCTCAATGCGAAGAGAATGGGCAAAAGGTGTTCCTCTCCCTGGAGCGGCCGTATTCTCTTACACCAGCGTTTTGTAGTTACGCGCGATCGGATCCAAAATAGTTTGCTGCCAGCCTTACTTCGTTTAACATCACAACTAGTTGCTTTCGCATTCGTTGCTTCGCCCTTGCGGTGAAACTGTGATTTTTTTTTTTGTCAACATCGTAGTGTAGAAATTATGGGATAAGAGGCAGGTGAAACTGGACTAAAGAAAATTTCCACGGTCGCTTACGCATTCGCCCAAGATGACTGAAAAGCGAGAACCATCTGTGGAAGAGAGAAGCGGAGGCGAAAGGCCAGCGCCGGTTAGTTGGAAGCACCGCTCTCGGACCAGCAAACAGTAGAAAAACAGTAGAAAAGGGACCACAGAACAGAACATAGATAGTCGCAAAACAAATCAGGTAATCACAAGAAAAGAGCCAAAATGGAGAAGAAATATCACATAGTCACACCAAAAGAACAGAAAATAGCCGGTAAACACAAGAAAAGAACACAAGAGAACAGAAAAGAGCAGGTGAACACAAGGGAAACACAGGCAATTAATGCTCGGCAGTTTGTACAGCCTTCACTTCTGGTGGAACTGGCTTAGATTTTTTGATATAGTAGTACCAGTCGTACGTTTCAGCCTGTACGTTGCGTGGTTGCATTCAGCACGTGCGCTGAAAACTGTTTCGCACTCTCGCCAAATCATAATAAAATTCAGGGACAGCGACGACGCGTTGACTGTTCATCCTCTTGATCTCTTCTTTTTCGTTCTTTTTCGATTTTTTGTTTGTAAATCGAACGATTTATTTACAGAATCGGAGACCAACGCCAAGGCCTTCGTTCCTCTGGAGCTCATTAATTGTTGATTGTTTTTCTCTACCTCTCTTTCAAGCGCGATGCTATCCAAGCTAAAATACTTTTTCGCTGATGCGCTCGCGCGCTGCCAATGCTTTGAGGCATATTTGCTCAAATAGCGGGCACATTCATTGAACGGTGTATGATACGCCCTAGGCTTATATCCACCACCAAAATATAGCTCCACAGATGCGGTGGTATAGCTTATCTCTTTCAGACGCTTTGTACGAAATTGCGTACACCACTTGTTTCTGCTAGTTGTGTTGACTAGTGGCTAAAAAAATTACACCATCTCCCGCTAAAGAGGACTATGAGGCGATGCGAAGCCGGAGCACTTGCACGATCGCGTTCCGTTGGCGTTCGCTGGGCATGCTACCGACCTCGCGTCGTGGAACGCCAAGAGGAACACTACGCGCGTCGTGTCTTCCCTCTAGCCTGGCCGTTAATTCTCACAGGGCGTGCGGGGAACTCGGTCGACAGGCGCGCCTCGGAGAGGAGAGAGAGGGGGAGGGGACGCGCATGCGCTGGCCCTCATCGCGGCGCTGCGCAGAAGAGAATTTCTGCATGTCGAGCCCGCATTTCAGAGGAGCCAACCAAGGAAAGCGCTGGACTGAACGCGCGCAGTGCTCTGCCATTTGAAGGAGAGGAGACCAGAGGAGGAGAGTAGCGTATGCGCCGTGAGAGCAGAAGCGAGAACGCAGGAGAAGCGCAAGCAGGTGCTGGTAGAGAAGTGGAGAGAGTAACGCGCAGCTGTTGGAGAGAGGGAAGGAGGAGAGTCGCGCATGCGTAGTGTGAGTGCGGACATCAACGCTGCGTGCGGATTACCACGCCGCCTTACATACCCTCGAGCAAGAGATACTTCGCATCTAAAAGAGCAAGAGACATGGAGGTTTGACTGAATTGAACCTCCTGCATATCAAACGGGCCTTCGTTTAATTTCATTTTGTTGTGTACTATTGCGCATGATTCCTCTGCTGAAGGCACTACCTGATTCAACGAGTCAGTCGACGTGCCGCTTCCCGCGGGCCAAGTCAAAAGTGAAAATTTTTCTTTGCTCAAAAGAAACGCGAATTAACACGAACACGAAAAAACAGAACATGAATGATTCCACGATAAAGAGATACTTAATTACAATTTCATTAGAATTAATTACTACAAACCACGTGAATCGACGTATTATGGCTATTTCTGTTGCAGTGGAATATTGAGTGCTTTGAAATAATGTTTTGTCAATTTGACGCATTTGCAGACCGTTCTTTACGGGTGGCATCTGAAAGGGTTATAACCTAGTTACGCGAGCACGTTAACCTCAGTTACGACGAACCTAAATTAACCGGAGTGAAATATAGTTACCTCCAACTGCAGCCGACACCTGTTGCACGGGAAAAGCTGTCCTCGTTTCTGGGTTGTGAAGCAGGTCATGTGATATCCAGTTTCGCGGATAGAAATATAAACATTAAGATACTTTTCATAAATACACTGGCAGCATTGGCGTAGCCAGAGAGGGGGGTAGGGGGTAGGAATAAATAAATAAGAAAAAATGCAATAAATAAATTTTTTGTAGCTGTCACTACCGAACTCTCATGTCAGATATTTTTAACACACCAGGTAGCGCAGAAGATAACTTGACCCCAGTGACCCTTTCCTACTCAGAATGCAAGAATGTTTTTTTTTTTTTCAGGACTGCGCCTCAAATCGTGCAAGGACACACTTTTTGATGACCGGTACAAAGTCTTCACTCTTGTATCAAGTAGATCTGTTTTGTTTCTACGATTTACACCGATTCGAATGATCATCCAACATTTGACACACTCCTGAATCGTCTGCGATTAGATGTTGCGTACACACCTCACTTATTGTGCCGCATCGAAAGAACCACACTGCGACCACTGTGATAATACACGATGCGTCAGTGGAGCATATCATCATAGAATGCCCGCAACACGACGAACGACGTGCCCAAGTGAGTGATCGGTTGAACAGCGTCGACAGACGACCACTTATAATTAGCAAAGTGCTTGGACCGTTGCCACATCCTGATAACCAAATTGGCGCAGTGAGTGCTCTTCGGGATTTCTTTAACGGGCACAGGTATAATTAACTGTTTATAGTTGTCATTATTGCTCCCTTTCCTAGTATTGAGTTATTAATGAACATATCTCGTAGTCACGATAAACGTAAGCGCGTAGAAAACTATCTGTACGGACTCTATTCGTCGTAATCTGTGTGACCATATATATATATATATATATATATATATATATATATATATATATATATATATATATATATATATATATATATATATATATATATATATTGTAAGGACGACAGCGCAGCAGGGGCGCGAGCGCGCGCTCGGCTATTGGAAGACGAGACAGAAGAAGTCAGAATAAGAACAGCCGGCCCACGAACGGGCGTTGTCTCTTGTCTCTCTGTTTATTCCTTCACAATGGCGCAGCCATTGTGAAGGAATATATATATATATTCACAATATATATATATATATATCAGAAGTAACTCGGCATTTTTCAGAAATAACCCGGGATATAAAGGCTTAAAGATATGTGAGCACAAAATTAATAACATTATAATTGACTCACTGGACTGAGAATCTCAGGCACGACAATGCTATATTTTATTTTCACTAGAACTTGCCTGAAAAAGATGGCAAAATTCCGGCGTACTTGGCATTACAGCACACTTGTAATGCACAACTGAAATAGTGAAAACTGAGTAGTAAACTAAGGAGACCGAGGTGAACCATTACTGACTCACGAGCAGGTACACTTCACGCTCAGGTACCTTGTGTTGTCGAACAGGGTGTTGACCCGGGGTTTGTGGAGGCGTTGCCCGTGGTGTTCAGCGTCTCGGTTAATTGCATTGAGCAGTGCGACGATACTTGTTTTCTCCTGTTTTGTTCACGCCCCCACGTCAACCAAATAATCGCGATTAAATCATTATACGGAAAATCGCAAGACTATAATTTCCCCGCACAAAGCACTATACTGCCAAAAAATAAACTCCAGCACTTGTCAAATGGGCGCCGTAGTGGAGCCCCCCCCCCCCCCCCCCCGACTTTAAGACCTGGTGACCATGTTGTATGTACTGACTGGGCCTTCAGACTGTGTTCATTCATTGTACGCCACATATCGATTACGCACAGCAGTCAGTACGCTTTAACACGAACGCTCTGCAGCGTGGCCTGGACTGGTTTGACTGATGCCAGCCGCGAAGTTCTGGGCACTGTTGCCCAGATGATACCTCGGTACGCTTAGATAAGAGATCGACATGCATTGGTAACATCTCGGCAGCAGAGCCCAATGCTATGCGGCGCTGGCGTCAATCAGACCGTTTCAGGCCACGCTGCGGAGCGTTCGTGTTAAGCGTGTTTTCTTATTCTTTTATTCTTTCTAGTTTTTCTTGGTTTCGTGTGTCTCTTCAACACTAATATCATGTTGATGGGATAGCCGACTCTAACTAGCCTACCTTCCCATGTTTTTTTTTTTCATAATTAAATTTAAGAAAAAGTAGAATCACTGCAAAGTGCTTAACGACGCCATTATCATTGTATGTATAGTTAGATCGAAAGGTTTTGAGCAATTGAACAATTTATAGCCGTAAAGGTTGGGGTGTTACCCATATGACAGCAGAACACCCTTAAGTGTGTAAATATTTCAAAGAGAGTACTTGTATTTAATTGCCCGTCAAGAAACCACAGATGGACACAATTAATACCTATACAATGTTCGAAGGTTGTGGGTTGGGACTCCACCGAAGGAAATGGTGATTTTTTTTTCGTCCATTTCAATTCGTTTCAATTTACTTCATAATTACTACACTAGAATTACAGACAACACTTGATGTCCCCTGTGATTTTATTCGTCCAATTGTCTGTTGTAATCATTAGGCTGCGTCTGGCATGTGTGTAGTATTATATCTTCAAAAATGGCTTCAGACGCCACTAGTCCTCTTTTAAGGGGGAAGCCTTAGATGCCTCATCAAAGGCGAAGTTTGACCGTCGGCGTCAACACGACCGATGAAAAAAATCATCACATGATGACGGCGCCATATGACGTAGTATAACGCGACGTCACATGATGCCGCCATCACATGCCATCGTCGCTTTGTCAAAGGTGGGCTGATCACGGAGGCAGTGCAAAACCAGGTGAGGTGCAGAAGACTTGCAGTGCCTCCGATCACGGAGGCAGTGCAAAACTACATTAGGTGCACAATGCTTTCGGATGGGGCTTGGGAGAATCAATACATCGGCTGAGAAGAAGAAGGAGAAGATGGTTTTCGTCTTCGAGTCGTATTTGGCGGCATAAAAAACACCGTGAGTTTTTTTTTTTTTTTTTTTGAATCTGCACTCTTGGCTTTGGTTCAAGCATATAGTTTTTTTTCCATAGTGAAACTTCTACTACTACCGTCTAACAACATTAAACCAGCGTTAATTTTAGCCTCGCCGTAGCAGGCGCTGGATGAGGAGGTGTTTTACATCGTTGTCAGCGGGACCACCAGGACATGCAGTTAATCCGGACGCAGTCTGACTACCAACCAAGATTTAGCCTACGCGGCTGATCTCTAAGTTCGGTGTCGGCGAAGAGAAGCGGAGGGCGATGGCCTCTCTGACTATCGCAGACGCTTCCGTTAGTGAAACTCAATCCCGTGCCTCCATAAGGTACAGGGCCCGTATCTTCAAGGGATGAGCGACGGGCGCAGTCGCGAAATCGGCCAAACGTGGCGGCTCTTCCAGAGAAAAAATACTCCTGGTATCGACTTTCCGGGAGTAAGGCGTCCACAACCGTCGGCTTCTCGCTGGAAGGTAAGTTTCGCTCACAGCTGTTCGTTAGCGTTTTGCAATGCGTTTCACGGGGACAATAAACCTTAAGTTGTCTGTGAACCATCAAAAAATGCCTTAATTGAAATCGAAATAATTGTGCTATGCTTAATTGGTGCCAGGGCTGCCCGCTTTGCCATCGCTCTATTTCTTCGGCGATTCAACGTTTGACGTTCGGAATCATTCTTGCGTTTAGACGAATCGTGTACCCAGACTTGACTACGAAAATTTCTTTTAGAAAAAGAAACAGTAATTTAAAGGCATTGGTTTAAACACTGAAGCAGCCTAAACGAGTGAGCTGTGGCGTTCCTCTACTAATCAACGGGTTTCGATGCGGAAGGGAGAGAGGGGAGATAGGAGAGGGAAGGACGTGTATGCGGCTAAGTCGAAGGCGCTCATTACATAATACTAAGCCTGTAATCCAATAATCTATAATCTACTTCACCTTTAACCTACTTCGTTCGAATGCAAGTTGCCTACATAGATGCTTGAACTGTGCTTAATATACTGTCCAGCCTTAATGTGCGTCATATCCAATCCGCACTGAGAATCGCTTATGAAAACCCTTAAAAGAGGCATTTGTATATAGACCCATTCAAAGCTGTAACATTTTACAGCGAAAGCTGTTATGAGATCATTTCACCGGCCGTTTTTGGCGCCGTAGTTGTCCGCCGCCGCCGCCGGTGTCCGTAACCAGTATCGCTCGAAATAAGAAAAAAAAAACGAAATAAGAAAAAAATTCTAGGATGGAAGGAGGTTCGAACCTGGGCCCTCTGCGTGGGAGCCCAGTATTCAACCTCTGACCCATGCCGGTGCTTGAAACTGCTTTGCAAAAAGGTCCTGTACAGGCTTCATCTCGGGAAGGAACCACATTAGCATATGCAATATAGCGTGGTAGAAGAGTAAAATAAGCACCAAGCGTCGCACAACGCGAATACTGTAACCAGGCGTCATACAATGCGAATTGCGCAACCAGTAGGTTGTTCAATGCTTCCAACCCATTACAAAGGGCTCTGCCATAATTCATCGTCATCAGGCACAGCATCAACAAAGTGCGCATAATGCCTTACATGCGTTTAGCAGGTACCAACGCTCTCCGTAGAATGACGAAAAATGGCACAGTGCCTGCTGCCCTACTTCTCAAAAATTACAATGATAGCGTGATAGATAGGAGATAGCGTAGCGTAATTTATAGCGTAGTGGGTTCCTCGCAAGTGCACTTGTATTGGTTGCCAAGGAAGCCCATAAGCGCATGATCCACTTCCTCGGGGTCTCAGTAAAATTACAATGATTTATAGCGTAGTGGGTTCCTCCCAAGTGCACTTGTATTGGTTGCCAAGGAAGCCCATAAGCGCATGATCCATTTCCTCGGGGTCTCAGTAAAGTTCTTCGCTACCCGTCCCCCGTCTCTCTCCCACGTCAACGTATGTTATACAGCATGACGGGAGAGGGAAATAGCGACCGGGCGTCACCCAATGCAAATTACATAAATGGTGGGCCGTTTAAAGATTCCAACCCATTACAAAGGGCTGAGCCATAGTTCTTCATCGTCATCAGTCGTCGCGTCAACAAAGTGCACATAATGCCTTAGAGACGTGTAGCTGGTGCCTCGCTTCTCCGCAGAATGACGAATAATGGCTTAGTAGGTGCTTCCCAACTTCACAAAAATTGTCATTTATGGCGTAGTGGGTACCTGTCTAGTGTACTTTTATCGTAGCCCCAAGAGAACTAGCTTACAACGTGCTCTAGAAACGCCGCTCTTCCAGCTTTCGCTGTGACTGTGCTGCGGTTTCAGCGCAGGCCTGGCGTTTTTTTTGCAGAGGCATATTTCGACCGCAGCCATGATTTCGGAAGTGATTCTAGCTGCTCCTGTCTCTGTCGACGTTGACCGCGAGTTCTGACCCGAGCCCCTGGGAGGTGACCTCCGTGCCGGGGCTCGACCAACCGGTCAACTTCAAGCATTACTCGGGATTCGTTGACGCCGGCGAGGGGCGACGACTTCATTACTGGTATACGCGACTCCTTAGTCACTACAACGGTGCACACGTCACCATTACTTGGGCAGTACTGGCACACGTCACATTTATTTGGTCGTTATTGGTGTACATGTCACCTTTATTTGGTTACTTATTCTCATAAGACGGGATTTTTCTTTCGTGACTGTTGTGTCATGCCATTCATTTGATCGTTATTATGGTAGACAGCTGGTCACCCTTACCTCGTCACTTTTGTTACACGTCACCCTTATTTTCTCAATAATGGTATACGTCGCCCATAATGATGCACTACATGTGTACACGTCACTCTTACTTGGTCATTACTGGTATAGACGTCCCTGTTACCTGGAAACTGATTGTCATTACACATCATCTCTTTTTATTTCGGCATTATTAGTACGGATGTCACTCTTATTTAGGCGTTAGACTGGCATACATGTGGCACTTCCCTCGTCACTTACATCGCACGTTACTCTTAATTAGCCACCACTGGCGTAAACGTCACGCTTATTTGGTCACTACTAGTGCATGTCGCCTTTATCCCGTCACTATTTGCAGAAATGGTACTATCGTTTTGTCGATATAGAAGTACAAGTCACACTTCTCATTTTTTGGGGCACGTCACTCCTAATTAGGAACTACACCCCAAGTTAAAAATAAAGACTCTTTTAACTCTCATTTTTGGGGCACGTCACTATTAGTTAGGAACTACACCCTAAGTTAAAAATAAAGAGTCATTTGACTCTCATTTTTGAGGCACGTCACTCTGAATTGGGAACTACCCCCAAGTTAAAAATAAAGAGTCATTTGACTCTCTTTTTGTGAGTCCTGACTTGCCACGTATATCCCACGTATATCCCACGCATATACCACGTAGGATGATCTTAGGAGATCATCATTATACTCTCGTAGGAGAGTCGTGGGATCCAAAAGTTAACGTGTCTCTTTAGAGAGAGTCATATGCGTGGCAAGCCAGGACTTTCCGAAAAGGTTGAATCACGTTTTTTTTTTTTAGAGAGTGCAATGTTGAGTGCATGCGTCCAGCCTTGTGTGCACACTTATGGCACACGTCACTCCTGCTTGGCCATCATGTTGACTGTTTTGATCTTTATGCATGTATTCATTGCACTGTAATAAATAGCTAGTTGAGTTGAATAAACTTTATTTGCCCAACGGTTGTTATTGTGCCCGGGGCTAGGCAGCCAGGGATCCACCATTCGAGGAACATCTTCCGAGGTCCTCGGCGACGGCCCTGGCCCGCTGGACGGCCCACTCCTGGTCTTCGAGGGCCTCGCTGAGAAGGGCGGTTCGCCATCGCTCAGCAAGGCGCCCCGCTTCAGAGAGTCCTTCAGTTGTACTCGTCCTTCCTCGTAGTCTATCTTCATTTCTTTCGCATTCCCAAAGTACATGGGCCATATCGGCCCGTCTGTGCTCGTGACATTCAAGTTTTGAAGTGTTTCTTTCTTCGTCCGTGAAGTGTTTCTTTCTCCGACGCCACGCCTGCGCGCCGGAGGCGCTACTACACCGTCGCGGTTATCTCATTTTTTTCTCTTATTCTTTTATTCCTTCTTGCTTTTTTGTTATTGTGTGTTTTTCATTATCGATATCGTGACGTCGTAATAGCCGGCTCAACGTGTTTCTCATATTTTCCTATATAGCTACTAAAAAAAATTACTCTAGATGCTTGGGATAATATAGAGTAACTCAGATCACTGAAATACCACAATACTTCACTTTTGCAACTCAGGTGATAGGTAATCTTTATGCTCACCGAGTAAAAATATTTCGATTTCACGTTTTAATAAGCTAAATATTAGTACTGGTGTCTTGTTTTTTGTTCATTTAATGACAAGTAATATGACTTGTGTAGACTGCAATCTCTATAAATGTTCTCTGGTATGTTCACTTTTTTTTTTTGCTAAACCAATTAATCTAACTTGTCGGTGCGATGCTCGCTCTTGGATCATATTTATTGGTACTTACAGAGGTGTGTTTTGTGGTAGGTGTAAGTAGTGCGAATGTTGCGGAACGTCTTGTTTGAGAGCTTCCAACAGCTCACTGAAAGCAGAATATCGCAATGTGACATTCGAAGGTTATGCGACTTGCAGGCTGTCTTCATATCCTCAGCACATCGATCTCTACAAGCGTGTACCAATACGCCGACAGTACGCACACTATGTTTCATCATTTTCTAAATTCACGAAGAAATACTCTTCCCCAATACTTCGAAATTCACGAAGAAATACACTTTCCTAATACTCTCGCTCACTACTCTTCCTCAAAGAACGTAGTTTTCGCCACAAGTCACTCGCTTCCTTATGTATTTGCCCAAGAGGACTGGAAGTCGAAAGTCGATCTTCTTTTTTTTTTCTCATTTGATTGTATTGATCCCGCCCGACAGCTTTCCGCACACAACGTAGTTTTGCACTGCCTTCGCGATCGGCCCACCTTTGACCAAGCGGTGGTGTCGTGCAATGACGTCATCATGTGACGTCGCGTGATGTGACTTCGTAGTGACGTCATAATGACGTCACAAATTTTGGCGACCTCTGACATCGCGTGACTGTCACTGGGTGACGTCGTCGCATGGTGATGATGATTTTTGGCATCACTCGTGTTGATGCCGTCGGCGCTCACTTTTCGCGTTTTGTGAGGCACCTAAGGCTTTCGCCTCAATATCTTCTCGAGCAAGTTGGTGCTTAGGCTAAATCTCGCGCCAGAAGATAGATAGTTGTGGGTTCGGCAAAACGCGGTGTTCTTAACCGAGAAGCTCTTATAGCCGGCCGTAAAGTGTCCAAGGTCACCAGAAAGCTATCAACATCATGAACGGGTATGTGTGACAGAAATTAGGCGAATCCCACTACTCACCACTGGTCCACTACAAATGAACAAGGCCGCAGTTAGCCCAAGAAATCACGGGTATATGCCACAGAAATTGGGAAAATCCCACTACTCACTACTGGTGCACTAAAAATGAAGAAGGCAACAGTTAGCTCAAGAAATGGCTGCGAAAGCGACGGCGGCGAGCCTGAGACTCCGAGTACGTACACTGAGAGAATACTAAGGAACCGGGAAGGCAACGACGGTTGCGAGAAGCGACCCCGAAGCGATGGAAGCCCTGCGCCAAAGACAACGTGGCCGTAGATCTATGAGAGGCGCGAACACTCTGTTTCAGCGCGAGTTTCTGTCTCTGGAGTTTGAACATCCGTGTCGCATCTGTGACTGTCTGTGGTTTAACTCCAACCTCTCTGCGCTGAGAATAAACCTCGAAACAACCTAGCATCACCTATAGCTTAAAGCTTAGCAACAACCTAGAAGCAACCAGACTGGACTTCAGAATCGTCCGGTTCCGCTGTTTCAAGCTTTTGCGTGACTTAGTGCTAGCTTCGCCATTTTTTTTTCCCCTTCTGGATTTCGTAAAGGTTCATGGAAAGCCAGCGGTCGCCCTCCGAGGACCCTGTGCTACTGTGGCTGAACGGGGGTCCCTGCTGCAGTTCACTCGTGGGAGCCATCGCAGAGCTGGGCCCGTTCAGGGTTGGCTACCAGGGCATCAACATGACCATGAACCCTTTCACCTGGAACAAGGTACGACGAAACTTTGGCGAACCACTTTGCACCTCCAGTAAGCTTTAATGACCGCTTGTTTCGCCAACCGGCGTTCAGTGATGGTGATTATTTATTTATTCAGCCAGCGTTGAAATAACTTTTTCTTCAAAACAAGCACGTCTTGTTAAACTTACCTAGCAATTTATAGTGCAAAATATTGATTATTTATTTATTGGGAGGTAATCTTTGTCAAAAATTGCATTAAAAGTGGTAGTCACGCCAGCCGTGATAAGTGACTAATGGGTGGCTTAATTCAGAAAAGCTTTAGCATTTTTGTAACTAAAGGTTGGAGCTATGCAATGAACTAGAATAAATATTATGCAGTAAATATCAAGGAAGTAATGTTTAAAAAACCAAAAAGACGGCGGAAAAGAGTCACTTTAGACTGAACCTGTTTGCAAAATCAGCTGTGAATTCAAAAATATTCCATCAATTTCTTTTATTGCAGTTCACTGCACAGATATATATGTTATAAATTATTATACAAAATGTCAGTTCAAAGTACACACTGAGAAAAACGTAATGAAAGTTTGCGTCGCATTACTTGGAGCAAATTATTATTTTGGGAAAAACGCAAAGAAAGATTTCAGAGCTTGCAAAAAGCGTGCGTCCCCCTTGTGGCTGTTTTTAGAGATTTAAAAATAATCAGAAACACAAAGTTATATTTAATGACATCTTCTTATGTAACAGTCAAAATGAAATTGATAAATATTTTTGAATATCATTACTACAGACCAAACAACACTTACTTTCGAAACCAACGCAGTGTGGTTTCGGTTTCGCTATACGAGCGTGGGGTATGGAAAACTTTCTGTAACTTGCAAACTATTGATGATAGGAGGATAATTTTTGTTGCAACATATTTTTTAATGTTTGGGCGTGCATAAAAAACAAAAAACTAAAAATCGAGCTTGGGAAAAAGATTGACTTTTGAAGGTGGTCTACCACCTTAAACTTTTACTATTATTACTTTTACTATTATTACTTTTAAACTTCTATTATTATTATTTTTTTAACGTGTTAAAGTAGATGTTGGGGCCTAGTGCCTAGGTGTGGCTACTCCTCTTGTATAATAATTTGAACACTGAAGTCGATGGTCATAAAACAATACAAAATTTACGCATGAATGGACATTCACACGTCCATTCAAATCAACAATGTTCACAGGTCATAATGTTCGGACGTCAACAACAATGCTCACACATTTTAAATGTTCGCACGCATGAAACGTCCACGCTTTTCAGAATAGTTCATCAAGGTGCCCAGTGAATGTTGTCCAGCACATCTTAATCTTTTTTGTTCTCGAATTTTCGTTACAGGTGGCGAACATAATCTTTCTTGAATCGCCCGCGGGCGTTGGGTTCTCCTACGACCGCTCGGGAAACTACGCTAGCGACGACACCCAAACAACCGACGAGAACTACCTCGCCACGCTGAACTTCTTCGAGGAGTATCCCGAGTTCAAGCGGAACGACTTCTACATCGCGGGCGAAAGTTACGCCGGTGTCTACGTTCCTCTGCTTGCGCAGCGGTTTGTCAAAGACCCACGGGGAGTTAATCTCAAGGTAAGTGAATTTACAACAACGACAACTACTACTACTACTACTACTACTACTACTACTGCTACTACTACTACTACTACTACTACTACTACTACTACTACTACTACTACTACTACTACTACTACTACTACTACTGGTGATGCTGCTGTTGCTTCTACTATACTGCTACTACAACAACGACAACTACTACTACTATTACTACTACTACTACTACTGCTACTCCTACTACTACTACTACTACTACTACTACTACTACTACTACTACTACTACTACTACTACTACTACTGGTGCTGCTGTTGCTACTACTACTAGTGCTGCTGCTATGGTTGCTTTTGCTGGCGCTCTTACTACTACGTTTACGACTACTACTGCTACTGCTGCTGATACTGCTACTACTTCTTGTTTTGCTATTTTATTCGATGATGTTATATTAGCAAAGTAAGCTGTGTGTGCCTGCTGTTTGAGATATCAGTGTCAGAAATATGTAAGCGTAGAGTTTCTGAGGAGAAATAAATTATGCAAGAACAATCTGTCGGGTGCCGCGGACGTCCACAAATGTTAAAAGCACGCTACTCAGTATAGTATGAATTAATGTTTAAATAATTGTTCTATGATACACATTGGAATTGAATTGTAACCGGCGTGTTTTCAACGCGTGTTTACTTTAAGCGAATTTTCAGGGTGACATCATTTTCGATATTTTCCTTCCCAATGGATATGACTGTATACAATGGCGTTCCGATTACACTTTTGGTTCAGTGCACAATAAGGTGATTTGTTAACTTAGTAATTGAAACAACAGTGTATTTCTGAGCCGCATGTTTGATGGCGCATATATCGAAATCAGATTTTATTCCAAGCATATATGTATTGCGAACCCACCGGCTATACGATTCGGTAATTTCAACATGAACCATATTCTAATTAATGAATCGATGTTTGTTAAAGACCTACGGATTAGTGTAATGTTATCATTTATAGACGACCTCCGAACTTCAGAGTTTGCTGCTAACATTCAAATTTCCTTGCGCAAACTACAAAAAGAACTGGACACGGCGAAGAAAGACACACGTTCCGATATTTACCGCATAGTTTGTGCTGATGTGATATGTACGTGTGTTTCTTCGCTGTGCTGATTTATTTTTGCAGTTTGCGTAAGGTGAGTTGATAATGTTAAACTAACCAGCCCATTGTCAGGTTTTTTTTCTTATGCAACATTCTCTTTCCGCTCTGGAACCCTCTGTTCAATACTTTTTAAAGGGGTCATGAACCACTTTCCAAGTAATGATATAATGACCTTAGTATCGGAGCTTACTGCCTCCCAAATCGATTGCCGCAAAAATTTCTCGAATCCGTCAAGCATTAGCGGAGTTACGGGGGTTTGGCGCACGCTCTCAGCGCTTTCTCTCTTTTCTCGTGCCGACGAGCGCACAAGCTAGACAGGGAGGGATGGCACGGGAGTAAGAAGTTACGTCAGCGCGCGTCATGAAACGCGATCGCTCTCCCGCTGTGATTCGCACGCGCGAGTGCGGCTACCGTGTAAAGTTAGCAGACTGAGGAGTGCGGCGCGGGCAAGTGGCGGCACCCCGTGGCAAGAAGCGCATCTCATCCGGCTATCGGCCAATAAGCATGCTATGTCTCCGCAACGTCAACGTGCAGACGCCCCGCCCACCGACGAGAGTGAGAACCGGCCTCTGTTTGAAAAGAGGGTGCCTGGGGAAACGGCAACTTCGCGCTCCGCTTGTGGCCTTTACGCGGCGCGCACGACTGTAATATTTTCCAGAGCAGTTCATAGCCGTGTCAGCTTTCCGCAGGTTGTGTTTTTTCAACAAGCCCAAGGGGTGCTTCATGACCCCTTTAACACGAAAGTGTTTTATGCCGGGGCCCCCCAGAACTTCACTGGCGTATTTCCGTCGCGGATATGATGTTTGTAAAAGGCACACCAACGAATGAGAAAGAAAAAAAAAACTAGAAGAAAAAGTTCCACCGCCGGGAGTAGAACCCACGACTTCCGGTCCGCGACGACAGGAGCCCGGCGCTCTACTGACTATACGCCACCGAGGTACATGCGCGAGGTTCCACAAACGCGCCTTATATCTCCACGCATTGTCCCTCGCACGGTGCTCTCTGTTGGCGGGGCTAGGTTGGGCGGGGCGGGGCGGGGCGGTGAAGTGATGTACTGCGTGATGACACTAACGAGTGCCGATAGGGAGCGATTTGGCGACGGCGCAGTTACAGCGTCTCCATGCTAGCGAGGGACGCTGGCCGCACTAGCATCGAGGAGTCGCCCTCGACGCAGTTACGTTCTTTGCCTTTAGCTTTGTGTTAGCGTGTGACGGCTCGTTGTCGGAGTAGTGCAGCTTCCACGTGCACCAACGGTGTTTCTCCGCCGCCTACTGCTTCGATTATGATAGCACCGACTAATGAAACTGCTGCAGTTAGCGCCGCAGAAAGGCAACGATGTCGACGAGCGAATGTGATGCCTTCGTGGAGCGAGACAGAGGCCAGCGGGACGTGGAACGCATTCGCGCGTTCGGGGCTCAAGCTATGAATCTGGGCCCCCCGTGTTGCTGAAGCGCAGTGTATAGTAGTGTATGCACGAGCACAGGCCTACGTTCCGCATTACTGGGGAGCACACAACTTCCTGTTTCTCTTCTCAATTGACGACGCTTTGAAGGCGTGCATATCGAGTACGTGTGGTTATGACGTGCTTGTTGATGTCATTCTTGCGCGGGATTCGCGATATGCTGGGTCCAGGTATAGACATATTACAGCTTCAGCTACCACAACGGTAAATTATAATCATGGACCTTAGTCGTCGCGATGGAGACGTGCCACTAGGCGTCAACGTGGGTGCATCCATGTCAAACGGTGCTATAACTGCCAAACAGCAATACACATTGTACAAGCTCTCATAGATCAATGCACGATAAACAATCAACTACTATGAAGGCATGTGCACGTTTCACTTTCGTTTTATACCGATTTCTATGACGGAGGGATCAGCCATGTTTTTTTTGTAAAGTGTTACGGAAGAAACCCGGTATGTGTGCTGTCGTTTACATTGCTGGTATTAGTTTAGAAACCAGGAAACCTTCCGTTAGCACCTTAAGATACAGTTAGAGCGGCGGTTATACCTTAATCGCCTGCCTGATTCCCAAATATTTGTATGTACTGTACGTTATCGCTGCATATGCTGCCTTGTTTTCGTTTCCAAGGGATACGCCGTCGGAAACGGAGCACTAGACATGGAGCTTCTCGGCAATTCAATCATGTTCTTCGGCTACTACCACGGTCTTTTCGGTCAGAGGTAAGCAGTGTTCTGTAGTCTAAACTGATATACCAAACGCGGAGGTCTACTGGTTATGGTGCTCGACTGCTGGCCCGAAGGTCGCGGGATCGAATTCACCTTTTTTGTAGCGTTAGCTACACTTGCCTAGCCGGAGCTGGTTTCGCGTGGGTCATCATGAGCCGTGCTGCGCATGCGCGAGGATGAGTGCGGAGCCGGCATCTCACGTGCTCTCCGCCACCGCCGCGCGCGGCTCGCCGCTGCTGGCGGCGTAGAGCGGGAGCAGTGGCGTCGCAGCCGGGCAGACAGACTGGCGCCAGCGCGCGTGACTCGCCGCTGCTGCTCTGCGCATTCGAGAGGGGTGACGTCGTAGCCATGGCGCGCGCAGCTATTCGCCTTCGTTGTGCAGTCGACGTCTGACAATGCGCTGGTGCCGCTTGATAGCGCCTCTGACTGGCGTTTGCAGGTGGGTAACGCCATGAAAAAGGAGAGCGCAAATGCTGCTCAACGGCGCAGAAGAGCCGAGAAGCTTATGTCATCGGATCCCGATGTAGTTGCCTGGCAATTAACGGTTCAGCGTACAAAGAATGAACAGAGGAAGGCTAAACGTGCTGCGGAGACACTGGAGGAAGGGGAGGAACGTCTAGCAAAGGGGCGTCGCCAGGATGCTGAGCGACGTGCCCGACCATCCCTGCAGCAGCAACAACAAGACGCCGTCGATGACGTCAAGGCTCGCCGATCGACTGCCTATACTGTGAAACTTAGCGAAAGCGCCAGTGCGACTCGGACCTTCGAGACGGACTTCGTAAACAATCCGTTTGGATACGTGTGCGACGCGTGTGAAAGACTATGGCACCTGAAAAACTTGACGCCGCTGAGTAGTGCCATGCGTGAAACGTTGAGTTTAGTGGCGGCGCCTGAGTGGGGTGAAACCGTGGCGCGGGTTTGTACAACGTGCAAGAACTTTCTCGTTAAGCAGAACATTCCGCTCTTTAGCGTTACCAATGGGTATCGTTACCCGGCCATACCGCCAGGTCTACCGGTTCTGAGCGATGTGGCCGAATGTGTGTCATTGGAGCAGCAGTAAGCAGGACAATCAAGCTAATCCTAGACAATCTGGAAAGCTCAGAATAATCAGCTGAACCTTTGCTAACGCTACGTATATCCTGGCATAGCCGAGCTAAGCCACTGCAATTTTTAGATGCGAAGTATCTTATGGCGGAGTTCAATCCGGTGGTGGTGGTGGTGGTGGTGGTGTGCGGCGTGACCACCCTTACTGCGCGTGCGCATACCCTCTCCACTCACCATCTCCGCTCCCATCTCCACTCCCCCTCTCCACTTTGCCTCTCCCTTCCCCCTCCCTCCGCCTCTCCATTTGCCCTCTCCCTTCCCCTCTCCCCTCCCCTTTCCCCTCTTCCTCTGAAACGCGGGCTAGACATGCCGAAATTCTCTCCTGCGCAACGCCGCGATGAGCACCAGCGCATGCGCGTCCCCTCCCCCTCTCTCTCCTCTCCTACGCTGCCCCCCTCTCGCACGCCTGCCGACCGCGTTCCCCGCTCGCCCTGTGAGAATTAATGGCCAGGCTAGAGGGAAGACAAGACGCGCGTAGCGTTCCTCTTCGCGTTCCACGACGAGAGGTCGGTAGCATGCCCAGAGAACGCCAACGGAACGCGATCGTACAAGTGCTCCGGCTTCGCATCGCCTCATGGTCCCCTTTAGCGGGAAATGGTGTAATTTTTTCTTTCTCTCTCTGTTTCTTTCTTTTTTCTTTCTTTGATTCTCTCTCTTATTTTTTTCTTTCTATTCCTGTCTTTCTACCCGCCGCGGTGGTCTAGTGGTTATGGTGATCGACTGCTGACCGGAAGGTCGCGGTGTCGAATCCCGGCCGCGGCGGCCGCATTTTCGTTGGAGGCAAAATGCAAGATGCCTGTGTGCTTAGATTTAGGTCGAAATTTCCGGAGCCCTCCACTACGGCGTCCCTCATAATCATACCGTGGTTTTGGGACGTAAAATCCCAACAGTTATTCGAGTAAACAAATGTTCGGATCCGGGGCGCTGCGGAAATCAGCTTCAGATAACGATGGTGTTCTTGAGCAGCGGTTTTACTAGTTTTGCGGCCGTTTATGTTTAGAGCACGCGGTCAAATTGAGGATCTTTTTCGCCGGGAAGCACCTCCATGGACGACCAGCATGTACCGATGGCGGCGGCGTGAAAGTGGAAGCAAAATGACGTCAGAGGTAGGAAAATGGAATCGCGATAACGTCGTGCTTGTAGCATACCTGCGTCGAACCATTGCCGTACGCGTAATTCCAGCGTCGCCATAACATCGCGACAAAGAGCGAGATAGACACGGATTAAGTGGTGAATAGTCAAACGTTCTACTTGGAAAGAGACCCTCAGAATAAACGCTCCCGTCTGCAGCCCTGACAGGCTAACTTCGTCTGTAACCACTCCACCACTACCACCAAGACGATGACGACGACGACAGCTACTACTGCTACTACTACTACTACTGGAGGAGTGCGCTTAGCTGGGCTGGTTAGTACATGATTAAGACGTGAGCAAACAGCGCTAAACGCGGGACGGAGAAGAACGACAGACACAAGCGCTGAACTAAGAACCACCAACACTACTACTACTACTACTACTACTACTACTACTACTACTACTACTACTACTACGACCGCTTATACTGCTGCTGGTGTCGCTACGACTACTGTATTACTACTACTATTGCTACTACCGCTAGTACTACTGCTGCTAGTTCTACTACTGCTGTACTGCTAATAATATTAATACTACTACTGCTACCACTGTTACTGCTGCGGCTGCTGTTGCTCCTACTACTACTACCGCTACCACTACTGTTATTACTACTACAACTGCCGCTGCTGTTACTGCTACTACTACTACTGCTACTACTACTACACCATTAGCTTTCTGCCACAAACCGCAAAATGCTTAACGTTTTCAATTTGCAGGCTCTGGAAGGAACTCACGAGCAACTGCTGCAATGGGAGCATCTCTCAGGAGACGTGCGACTTCGGGTGGTCCACCAAGAACCCCGCCTGCGTCGAGCCGGTATATATTTATTTATTTTCTAATCATGTGGACACAACATAAAATGAGTGGTTGGCGCGCCTTTAGACGTCCCTCCTAAAGCTCTCCTAAAAGGAAAAACCAGAGGTGCCAAGCCTGAAGAAAGTGCGCAGTTGGCGGCTTTTTTGTTTCTCTTCATTGTTCTCTTTATTTCTTCTTCTTTTTCTTTTTTATCTCGTCTGTCTGTTTTTTCTAAGTGTTTTTTTGTCTCTGTTCATTTATATTTCTTTCTCTCTATGTATTTCTTTCTTTTTCTCGCTCTGTCTATCTTTTTTGTATTTCTTCTCCTTCTTTCTTTTTATTTATTTCTCCTTCTGGCTTTCTTCCCTTTCTCTTTCTGTGCTATGCTTTACTCTTCCCTCCTCCTTTCCCTCCTCCTCGCTTCCCTTTTTCACCCCTTACTATACTATACTATAGTGTACTATACCATACTATACTACTCTATACTATTGGCCTCGAGGCCCACCACTGGAAACGCCGGCGCCACCGTCGGCGTGACGTGCTTGGCAGGATCACGTGGTCTCAGCGGCCGCGTCGGCTGCTTGTGGCGCACTGCCGCGTGCTTTGAAAACGAGTTTCAAGTCCCGCATGCGCTGCGGTCTGTTCAAATTCGGAAGTTTTCTCTCATTTTCTACTCAATTGAAACCATTGTAATGGTAAAGGCGACGAACATGGGGCTGTACCGCTCGGTGCCGCAGTGCCGCGCTTACGCAAAGGAGCCCAGTGTCAGCCTGCACTGGTAACCGCGGGACAAGAAACAGCGTGAAGCATGGGTTGTAAAGCTAAGTACCGGCAAGTAGCCATCCGCTACGAGTCTTGTGTGCAAGAAGCACTTCCGCGACGAAGACTTTTGTTACTGCGTCGGGCCTGCGATGTTCGGTGAGTAGCAGACAGCGCGCACTGAGACGATGGCTCGCGCGCGCTTCCCGCCGGCAAATGATGCTCATCTGCCACAGGATGGTAAAAGCGCTACCTTTTACCACGTGCGATGCCATCTCAGAACCCTCCAATGCGACCTCTTGATCGTCGGCCCCGTGCTCAGCGTCCACAAAATCGGCTGCAGATGCGCAAGTCATTGTTTAGATACGTTGAATTAAAAAAAACGCACAGGGTCCCTTATGCATTCGTTAAAGATGACTACAAGGCGAAAGCCATCTTCTTGTCAATCGATGTACTGATTCTCCCGCGCCCCCCTCCAAAAGCCTTCTGCACCTAACGCGGTTTTGCACGGCCTCCGTGACCGATCACGGAGGTAATGCAAAGCGACCATGACGTGTGAATACGTCACATTATGGCGTCACATTATGTGACGTCATAATGACGCTACATACTTTAGCGATCTGTGACGTCATGATGACGTCATATGGTGACACCATCACGTGACGATTATTTTTTGCATCACTCGTGTTGACGCCGCCGACGGGCAACCTTCCCATTTGATGAGGCATGCATTGCTTCATAAGCTACATAAATTCTCATATTTTGCGGCCTAAAGTTCACAGCGCGGTGCCAAAACGCGCTCGTAGCAAAAGCGAAACCATCAGTACGAACATACATGCAGACGCTCATACATGCAGAGGCACCGTCAGTCGTCGCGAACCCGTGCGATCGCTGGCTTGAGGCTTCTTTCTGTTATGCTCCGTTTGGTTATACAGGCAGTCTACTCTAACGAGATATTTCCCATAGTTTGCACTCAGCGAGTGACTACCTTTCACGTAAGAAGCCGGTTCAGGGGTCTCCAACGCGGTGACAGCGTGAAGCGGGTGCTCGGTTTTCTGCCAAGAGACAGCGACTGTAGACTATATTGTGCTTTCAGTTCGTCGAAAATGATTATTTTGACAGTAAAGAACACAGTTAATTTTGAAAGTACCTACAGAAATGCCCTGGAGGGCTTCCGCGAGGTGTTTTTGTAGAGCGCCGGCGGTATCCTGCCTAGCACGCTATCGAGGCGCGTCCGATAGAGGGCGACTCCGTAACTCCTCGAGGCCAATACTACTCTACACTATACTATACTATACTATACTATACTATACTATACTATACTATACTATACTATACTATACTATACTATACTATACTATACTATACTATACTATACTATACTATACTATGTCATGCTGTCTAGCATCTGGATCTTCTGGTCGGTGCTGTGGGGCATGGGCTTCAACTGCTGTGGCAACAGCCGTGTGTTCTCTTTCCTAAAGGATGGCGCAACAAACACTACCCACGCCTACGTCTCTGGTAACCGGGTCTTCCGCGAATGATGACACGAGCACGTACAATGCTGGCTAGAACTATGTAAACCCGTTTTAAAAATTATAAAATACTAACTTATTTCTTTCGCACCTATCTGTCACAAGAAGATGCAGCTCCCTAATCTCCTTTTAAGAGGATATGTTCAGACGGCGACTTACTAGTTCCAATGTTCGTCCGCTCCGTGGAAGTGATTGCGCGACCGCGTATGTCGCAGGTGAAGAAAGCCAACCAGATCATCCTCAGCAGCGGCCTCAACGTGTACAACCTGTACGACCCTTGCAATTACGACCAAGGCAGTTCTTCACTGGCGCTACGCTACTCCGACAGCACGATGCAGCACGCCTTCAGGCGACTCATCAGGAAACTGTTCAAATGGCCTACCTCGGTGAGAGCCTGTCACGAATTTCACACCGTGCCTCGGTGTTGTTCTTTTTGCCGTATCAACGAGCCGCTGTCGAATCCTGCACTGACGGCACGATTATATGATCGCTGGGAGAGATACATTCAAACGCGAGTTGTTTAAAGGGCTATGACACACAATTTCTATCGCAATCTGTGTTATGTGGGTTAATCCTTATGCGTTCACGAACGAGCTGGCGAAATTTTAGCGCATTTGGCCGATCAGCTAATTTATAACTCAATATTTTTTAAACACGCGAGCGGCCTGAAAGTCGGGCAACACTGACGCACTGGCAAAGCGTGACGTAACAAGCTGCTTGCTCTGCGAGCGTCTCCATTCCGGCGAACGATTTTGTTCTGTGCTCAGCTGCGCGTGTAATCGAGCTGTTTTTAAGCTTTCTTCAGCTCGACATCGAAACTGAACACTTTTTGTAGTGGCTGAAACTATCGTAGAAGACGACGACTCCGCTCCATGTAGCACACGACGTCATACACACCATTGAGAAAATGGCGGTCACCGGCGTTTGGGCGCGGTTTATAGCCGGCGACCTCTAGGGCTTATTTTGCACTAAAATTTCATTTACAGTACATTTTTCTTATATGTATAGGTACAATAGACCCTCTACATCTGTTTTTTGCAGAAAACCGCAATAGGCGGGGTGACCTTGTCATGACCCCTTTAAAGGTCCCCCTTTCCAGATTTTGTCATTGCGAACGAAGAACGGAGCGCGAATTTTTCAAAGACGACCTCTGACACATCAGCTGCCCCACCCCCGGTCTGCACTGACTCGTAATGTTACCAGCAGGTTACGAAGGGGGACGCTTATAGCATCCATTCATCCACGTGTAATAAAAATTCACAATGAAGGAAAGCTATGATTTTTCAAGGGCTCGTTTATCTTTGTTAGACACAATATTAATGAGAACTAACAGACAATAACGCCAAGGAAAGTACAGGGGGTGTTATCTGTAGTATTAGAATGTAAATGTGAAGAAAGTAAAGTGGACGAAAAGATGACTTGCCGCCGGCAGGGACCGAACCTGCGACCTTCGAATAACGCGTCCGATGCTCTACCACTGAGCTACGGCGGCGGTCATCCTCCCGTCCACTTTCTGGGGTATATATGTTGATTAAACCTAGGAGTGTTAGTCAGCGCCAATCGCAGCCATGGCGGCGAGTGTGGAACACTCTTTTTTTTTGCCTCTTGGCGTCACGTAGCACGTGATCTTTTTACGAGTTGGCAGCTGACCAATAATCCCTCGCATACTACCTGAAGGCATTAAGTCTCCCAGGACGAGACCCTCGCTACGAATGAAGGAAAGCTATGATTTTTCAAGGGCTCGTTTATCTTTGTTAGACACAATATTAATGAGAACTAACAGACAATAACGCCAAGGAAAGTACAGGGGGTGTTATCTGTAGTATTAGAATGTAAATGTGAAGAAAGTAAAGTGGACGAAAAGATGACTTGCCGCCGGCAGGGACCGAACCTGCGACCTTCGAATAACGCGTCCGATGCTCTACCACTGAGCTACGGCGGCGGTCATCCTCCCGTCCACTTTCTGGGGTATATATGTTGATTAAACCTAGGAGTGTTAGTCAGCGCCAATCGCAGCCATGGCGGCGAGTGTGGAACACTCTTTTTTTTTTTGCCTCTTGGCGTCACGTAGCACGTGATCTTTTTACGAGTTGGCAGCTGACCAATAATCCCTCGCATACTACCTGAAGGCATTAAGTCTGCCAGGACGAGACCCTCGCTACGAATGAAGGAAAGCTATGATTTTTCAAGGGCTCGTTTATCTTTGTTAGACACAATATTAATGAGAACTAACAGACAATAACGCCAAGGAAAGTACAGGGGGTGTTATCTGTAGTATTAGAATGTAAATGTGAGTGAGTAAAAGTAAATGTGAGTAAAAGCTCAGTGGTAGAGCATCGGACGCGTTATTCGAAGGTCGCAGGTTCGGTCCCTGCCGGCGGCAAGTCATCTTTTCGTCCACTTTACTTTCTTCACATTTACATTCTAATACTACAGATAACACCCCCTGTACTTTCCTTGGCGTTATTGTCTGTTAGTTCTCATTAATATTGTGTCTAACAAAGATAAACGAGCCCTTGAAAAATCATAGCTTTCCTTCATTCGTAGCGAGGGTCTCGTCCTGGCAGACTTAATGCCTTCAGGTAGTATGCGAGGGATTATTGGTCAGCTGCCAACTCGTAAAAAGATCACGTGCTACGTGACGCCAAGAGGCAAAAAAAAGAGTGTTCCACACTCGCCGCCATGGCTGCGATTGGCGCTGACTAACACTCCTAGGTTTAATCAACATATATACCCCAGAAAGTGGACGGGAGGATGACCGCCGCCGTAGCTCAGTGGTAGAGCATCGGACGCGTTATTCGAAGGTCGCAGGTTCGGTCCCTGCCGGCGGCAAGTCATCTTTTCGTCCACTTTACTTTCTTCACATTTACATTCTAATACTACAGATAACACCCCCTGTACTTTCCTTGGCGTTATTGTCTGTTAGTTCTCATTAATATTGTGTCTAACAAAAATTCACAATGGTGCTTGGCGTGAGGAGCTCTGTAATCATGCTTAAACTGTCAACCGTGCACAGACCATCAACGTCGGCAAGCCCAAGTGCATCGACCAAGACCGCTTGCAGCTGTACTTCAACCGTCGTGACGTCATCGAAGCACTGCACGTCCAGGAATCGCCGCTGCAGTGGTACCCTTGCAAGTGAGTCTATGGCGTGCAGTGCTCCGAACTGCTAGGTTAACTGAATTGAGATTATTTATGGGGTTAATAAGAATATTCTGCGGATTGGCGAAATGTTCGTGAACCAACTAGCGCATCTTAGAACCCTTGTTGGTTGGTAACAACTTTATTGATAGTCCTGCAGAGCTATCGCCGAGCGGACCTTAGGTCTCCCACGTGGGGACATGCATTACAAATATTCTGTGCGACTCCTCGATCCATGGTGCAACGCGTTAACCCACAAGGTCGCTAACGCATACATCCTCCAGCATACTAACGGAGAGTTATTCATGTGCACTATGTACGGTTCGCGGTACGCAGACCTCTAAGGTGTTTCAGCGAGGTAGAGGCTTATTCACTGTCATCCGCGAGACGGAGCAAAGGGGTAAAGCGCGTCCTTCCGAGGCACCGCCCCACTCGCCTTTCGCTGGAGTTGAGAGGCGTGCCTCCGTGCTCTGTACTTTGACCTATAGTGCGTGGTCGCCCGTGCTCCCGCGCTTGTCTCTTGAGAGGGGGGGATTAAACGGACGGTCTGTAGCTTCGTACGTGTTGTGCTGTCGTCGCAAAGTTTGCATTAAAGCCATAGACCGCTCGAAAGTCACTTCCCTCGCTGCAGCAGCCGTGTTTGATAAAGGAGTTTCCGCAAACGACTAGCCTTCCTTCGTATGACATTCCAATTTGTTGCTATCGCATTCGTTGCTTCGCCACTGCCTTTTTGGCTTTTTATAACTGGCTTTTTGCAATACATTTCAGCCTGGCCATCAATTACACCGAGCAATACACCACGATGCGCGAGGTTGTCCAAGATCTGGCCGAGTCGGGCCAACTGAGGGCTCTTATCTACAATGGAGACGTCGACATGGCCTGCAACTTCCTAGGCGATGATTGGTTCGTCCACAGCTTGGGATACGAGGTAAGCAGAGATAAAGAAGACAGGCGCGCGCTTACGCGTGCTCTATTATTGATGAAGATTGTGATAATTAATGTGTAATAATTCTTTGGGTTTAACGTTTTGAAACTACGATATGATTATGAGGGACGCCGCAGTGGAGGGCTTCGGAAATATCGACCACCTGGGGTTCTTCAACGTGCACCTAAATCTGAGTACACGGGCCTCAAACATTTTCGTCTACATCGAAAATGCCGCCGCCGCCGCAGCCGGGATTCGATCCCGCGACCTTCGGGTCAGCAGTCGAGTACCATTACCGCTAGACCACCGTGGCAGGTATTTATTGATGAAGATTGATATTTGTCTGATGTCCATACGAACGATAAATGTGATAATATAGTTTTTGTGCAAAGAAGACGAAGCGTGCGCAGGTGATTGATTGATTGATTGATTGATTGATTGATTGATTGATTGATTGATTGATTGATTGATTGATTGATTGATTGATTGATTGATATTGTGAGCGAATAATAATTGCGTGCGCGCGCTTCGTCAACGGAATACCCCGTAGCGTACATGCCCGTTTTATTGGTTGATATAATTACATGACATGGGTTCCATGTCTTGGCAATATGTGCGAATGCTGAAATATTGCTGCACTGTGTAGCTTCGATTAAACAAAACAAAACAAAAAAGGTCCAGCTGTTATCTAAAACACGGCGTCTCTTGCTTTCTACAAGTTGGCTTGTCACAGCAGTGCCTTCGCAGCCTTGTACACCGCAGACGCACGGCGCCATGCCAAACTCATCTCTTTTAAATAGAGAGTTTTAGTGCCGGGGACCCCAAGCCACCTGCGTACGTAAGCCCTAGCGTTCTTTTGTATTCTCCGTGGATGCGGCTGGGAGTACAAAGGAACGCAAGAGCGTGCGTACGCAGGTGGCTTGGGGTCCCCCGCACTAAAACTCTCTAATGTCCTAACGCTCCCCGAACGACAAGCCTCTCATTACCGTAAGACAACCAGAAGATGTATTATGGCTTCTTTAACTAAAACGCGTTCTTGGGCTAGTTGGTGCGTGGTCTGACAAAAATTTTGGAGGCACAAAGGAACAAGGACAAGAAATGACAGGACTGGCGCCAAATTTTTGTCAGGCTTCTTTAACGCTGCACTTGGAAATGTCCGCCATTCAAATTAAGAATGAATACGGTAGTACGCAATCGTCAATGTCCGCGTTCGAGCCCCGTCGCATATCAAACGCGAAAACGTGCTTGAAGGTGCAGTGCCATCTTCTCCTGCAACAATCATGTCGTTTCTCTTCTCTCCCCGAAAGCCAACGTCGGAGTACCGGATGTGGCACTTGGACGGAGTGATCGCTGGATTCGTCCAGAACTTCGAGCACGACATCACTTTCGTCACTGTCAAGGTGGGTCCCACTTCGTAGGGGTCGTACATACGGTTGTAAGCGTGCAAGCGCCCATTTGCGTGCGCTTGTGTGTGCGCATGCGTACACATATTGCCACACGCGCTTCTTCTTCTGTTTTTATGTAACCGGCCCGATACACTTGTAACCACTGCCTCGAGCAGGTTGCGCGGGAATGTCTCGGAACTTTCCCGATTACTTTAGAATACTGCGACAAGATAGCGCTCGTAACGCGAACCATAGTTTATTCTCGATATAACGTGAGCACCAGCGATAACGTTGGAAAGGTTCGATAAGGGATGCATAAAAGCCGACGAATTGCACGTCGAGTGTCATTCTTTTTCTGGGCACAATTTCGCCCGATGAGGAGTTTGATCTTTACTGGCTGCGATTGCTTTGTGCACCGTCACAACCCCGTGGCAATATGCTTTTGTCTGCCCTCGTGTGCATCAGTGTTTGTACTCGCGTGCGTCTCTGTGTGTGTTTCCATATTACTAGCGAACACGCACAAGCACTACAGAGAAAGACGCAGGACAACCGATTGTGGTTGTCCTGTGTCTTTCTTTCTAGTCCTTGCGCATGTTCGCTAGTAATATGGAAGCATTAAGTTGGTGCGAACTAGCCCAGATAAATGCATTAACGAGTCATCTTCGTGTGTGTCTGTTTTGTAAGCCTCCGGCATTTTTAACTATAGGGCGCGAGCGTCGACCGCACGCAGTATCAGCGCCTTACAACGGCGATAATCTGCGATACCGGTAGTAGTACTGCCGGCAGTAGTACGGCAGCTGTAGTACTGCCGGTCTCGCAGATTATCGCCATCATAAGGCGCTGATACTGCGTGCGGTCGACGCTCGCGCGATATAGTTAAAAATAATTACACCATCTCCCGCTAAAGGGTACCATGAGGCGATGCGAAGCCGGAGAACTTGCACGATCGCGCTCCGTTGGCGTTCGTTGGTCATGCTACCGACCTCGCGTCATGGAACGCGAGGGGGAACGCTACGCGCGTCGTGTCTTCCCTCTAGCCTGGCCTGTAATTCTCACAGGGCGAGCAGGGAACGCGGTCGACAGGCGCGGGAGAGGGAGCGTAGGAGAGGAGAGAGAGAGGGAGGGGACGCGCATGCGCTGGCGCTCATCGCGGCGTTGCGCAGGAGAGAATGAGGCGCGCGAGAGGGGGCGATTGGAGAGTGGGAGTGGAGAGGGGGAGTGGGTGTGGAAAGGGGTTGTGGAGAGGAGGTGTGTGGAGAGGGTTTTCGGATGCGCAGTAAGGGTGGTGACGCCGCACACAACCCCCACCGGATTGAACTCCGCCATAAGATGTTTCGCATCTAAAGTTCTGAAGGCTGTACGTGCATGCGTGCGTGCTTATACGTATACCGTACGATCAAGTAGAATTTCATATTTCCACGCAACGAACTTCCCTCCAAATCGGTGCGGCAGACACCGAGAAAAACGGTTTTCTTTCGTGTTAAAATTGTTGTATGCAATCAAGCTGAACGCATTTATTTCGTGAGTAAATTAGATGCATGTCGATTTACTTATCATCCTACTTACGTACAGCTAGTGCTCACGGATTGAAGCGCGGCATGAGTCTTTGGCATAACGACTGGCATTACGCATGCGTATTTCTTCAGATAAGCGCATCCATAGGCGTGCGTGTATAAGGAAGAGGGGGGCAGGGGGTGCCTTCCCTAAAAATCTAAGGGGGACGCCAAATCTACCCTGTACGTTCATTGTCCGTCCTGTCCCGGCATTGCTTCAAGTGCGAGGATATGGCAACGCAGGTTTTTGACGATAACGTCGGCCGGGGACCCCTGATGTTGCGTTCCAATGGCCGTTTCTTTCCAGCGTTGCTCTTAGACCTTCGTATAACCAAGTGTTAGCCTTCGTACAGAGCGGCGATGGACGGCGTCCGTATTCCACTCTCAGATTGATTCCATGGCGTACGCAGTCGGCAGTAAAGCATACATTGGCTCTCTAAAGAGAGTTATACATCCCACGACTGTCCTAAAGAGAGCCAACGTGCCTCTCTGAACAGAGTTACACATGTGATATTCACATGTGTAACAAAAAAAGAGTCAAAGGACATCCTTTTTTCTTACAGTGTATACCCTTCGGGATCTTAACCTTATAAACCTTAGAGAAGCGTTGCTTCGTGATGGTAATGTTCTTTATAAAGCTGGTGTGCAAAGCTTGACGTCGATATGACGTATTTCCGGCTCTCGCTATCGCTTCAGCCGCGCGCAACGAGCGGTACAATGGCCTCAAAATCTGTGTAGTTTTTATCCTGATTGCGTTGTCACCCAGACGTCTGTTTAGTCATCCGTGACTATTTAGGCATCACTGACTATTCTGTTAAAATGGACCGGCGAAAAGTAGCCGCCGTGCTTGTTTGTGCTATAGTCAGCATAGGCAGGGTTCTCCATTAGTGGAGCTCACCCCCCCCCCCTTCTTTGTGCACGCCTCGGGCCTTACAACATTTCACGCACGCCTAAGGTCTTACAACATGGCCTTACAACATAGGTAAATCGGATCACACAACACGGGACGCAGTCTATCACCTTGTCTATCTGCCATATGCAATCACTTCCTATCTTCGTCCTAGCATCTGTTTCAAACGTAAGCATCTTTGACAGGGATTAAACACTTCAGCGTCATGTGGCAGATATCTCTTTGCGCGTGCGTCCACACGCGCGTGTCCTGAATCCTACGAATAACATCAACAAAGCACGATGCGTAACGTTTCGCACATTGATGGTTATCACCCAAGGAATGCGCCGCGACAAACACGCGCCGTTCGCTCAAAATGAAGTTTAAAGCGACGTCTGAGTGCCAGGTAATTAAAAATGCAAGTCGGCCGCGCCGATAAGGGCCCAATGACGCGGGCCAACTCTTTGGAGTGAGTGTTGAGAAAGACTGAATGTATTAGCAGTAGGAGAGAAGCAACGCTTCAGAAAAAGAAAAAAAAAGGTTTGAGCTTTCGTGAAGCTTTCTGTTTTGCGTGTGGCTCGCCTACCGTAATTGCTCGCTCAGTACCAGCACTGTTTCCTAATGTTTGTTCCTGCTATGCAGAGCTGGGCAAAGATACTTTGAAATTGTATCGCGATACGATACAAGATACTCAGGCAAGAAGTATTTGAGATACAGATACAAAATACTACAACACCGATTGTATCCGGTACGATACATTCCAATTGTATCTTAAGATACTTCGATACATTCGCAAATTTGTTACTATATATTCATATAATGTAGCACTAAAGGCCTATACATAACAATTTTCGCTCGAAAATTTATTAACTGCGAGCAATTTTGTTCCATTTGAATAAATGTCAGTTCGTATCTCATAAGTTTTGTACTTCTAGCTTAAGCTATGTCAGTTTCATTCCGAAACAACTTGTGGTGTTTCTTTAGCTGCTTAACATAATAGCTCTTTATACACTTCGCTGATGGCGGTTCTTGCTTGTCGCTTTTCCAATTAATGGAAGTCGCTGCTCTGCTTGCCGACCAGCTAGCGGGTTGCCATCTATATACAAGAACGTCAACAAGAAGCCTCTGCAAGGTGGTGCAAATACCGCTGTGGAGTTCTACCTTGCCCGTAAACGTATTACGGTTTTCAGCATAGCGGATCACCGGACAGGTGTACGCCACCAAGAACATGTGCAGCCCAGAAACCTTTCAGACGTATTGTACAGTTGTACAAAGCGCCGCAGGACGTCGCCCTGTGCACACTATTAATGAGAACTAACGGACAATAAGCCAAGGAAAGTACTTTCCTTGGCGTTATTGTCTGTTAGTTCTCATTAATATTGTGTCTAACAAAGAAAACGAGCCCTTAAGTGTCATCTTCTTTCCTTTGTACACACTATTGGCACTTATAGCTACGATTATCTGGTGATTAGTAACAGTATACAGAAGAATTTAGGGAATCTTAAACGAGGAAAACAAATGTATCTAAGTAAAATAGAAAAGCGGTTCCGTATCAAACACAGTGAATAAGTATAGAAACACAATACAGACGGCCACCCCAAGAACTGGTGATATTTTAGGAGCTAATAATACGATTAAGAATAATTGTTGCGTTTTCCATCGCAAAGCCACGATACGATTATGAGAGATGCTGTATTGGAGGGCTCCGGAAATTTCGACCACCTGGGATTCTAAAACCTCAATATAAGCGTACGGGCCTCGAGTATTTTTCCTCTATCGAAATGCGGCCCCCGCGACCTTCGGGACAGCAGTCAAGCACCATAACCACTAGACCACCGCCGCCAGTGACCCCTAATAGCTATGACAATTAGGCATTTAAAGGGGTCATGAAGCACCCCTTGGGCTTGTTGAAAAAACACATCCTGTGGAAAGCTGACACGGCTATGAACTGCTCTGCCAAATATTACAGTCGTGCGCGCCGCGTAAGGGCCACAAGCGGAGCAGAGGCCGGTTCTCAGTCTCGTCGGTGGGCGGAACGTCTGCACGTTGACGTCGCGGATCTGCCAGTTTACGTCGCAAGAGACATAGCATGCATACTGGTCAATAGCCGACGTAAATCGAGAGCGGCGTTCGGATCAGATGCGCTTCTTGCCACGGGGTGCCGCCACTTGCCGGCGCCGCACTCCTCAGTACATGGTATCCGCACTCGCGCGCGCGAATCACAGCGGGAGAGCGATCGCGTTTGATGACGCGCGCTGACGTAACTTCTTTCCCCCGTGCCATCCCTCCCTATGTAGCTTACAGTGCGCTGGTCGGCACGAGAAAAGAGAGAAAGCGCTGAGAGCGTGCGCGAAACCCCCGTAACTCCGCTCATTCTTGACGGATTCGAGAAATTTTTGCGGCAATCGATTCGGGAGGCAGTAAACTCGGATACTGAGGTCATTAGATCATTACTTGGAAAAGTGGTTCATGACCCCTTTAAGGTAAGACCATTGAAAATTCAGTGTCTACGGAAAATAGCGTAAAAGGGCTCGCATAGAAAAACGGAGCATTTCGTTTCTCAAATTCCTTTGGTAACAGCTTAAAGATTGTTATTATAATGAAAACTTATTTCGCTAATTTAGTTAGCAGTAAGCAGAATTTGTTACTGTATACTCTAGACTCGCCCGGATAATTATATATTTGTTCTCAACATCGCCTTTACGTATTCAAGTGCAATATAAGTTTGTAAACAGTAGCACAAATGACGCAGACATCTCAAAGGTAAGCATAAACAAAGAGCTTACCTTGGCACCACGTTAAAGACATATTGCAGTAAGCAGACCGAAAAAAAAAAACGACATAGAGACATAGGTAATGTATGGGATGGAAAAGAAGGACAGCTAAGAAAGAACTTGAGCTTGTGATTTTAAGCACATGATTATGGTTTTTTGTGCTTATGATTTCGTGCGTATGACTTTTTTATGATTTTGTGCTCATGATTCTAATTATAATTTTAAAAACTTTTTCAATAAAAGAGACGTACGCCACGATAGCTTCGGTTAGGTGGATGCCTGTTCTGTTAGATCCAGCATCTGTACCGGTGCGCGGTGCTATAGCTGTTAGAATGTTGTTTGCATATAAGTCAATCTCATTGCATGTAAGCCAAACTTACATCCGCAAAATCCTTCCAATCACCGATGTGTGAAAGCCACAATACGCAAAGCAACCCCCCATTCTCGCATCATTTAGACTTCGCAACGAAGCACCACGCTAGAGAAACTTTGACAACGATACTACAGCGGCATCAGGATGTGTGCGAAAGACGCCGCATGCATTGGAGTACGCGGCACAGGAAGGGCTAAGTGCCAGTCGTCATGGCACTGAGACAACTAAAGAGAAAAAAAAGCGAGGAAAGAAAATGTCGGCTAGGCATAAACGTTCGCGTGCTTGTTTGTCGAGACGATGCGAACGCCATCACGTGACTCTGCTCCACCAATAGAGACGCTCAGAGCTCTTCGCCTATCCTCGCAGGAAAACTCTGGCGTAAAGGTAAAATAATATGTCACTGCCTTCAGTTTTATTCTGGTGACAGTGGCAGCAGTACCAGCTTGAGAAGCAGAGTTCAGCCAACGTTTATTGTTTCGCCCGGTGGTGGTGCGACCGTAGTATCTTGTATCTTAAGATACACGGTACATTCTTCAATGTACCGGAAATACAGATACTGATACACGTCTTGCGAGACGTATCGCGATACAGATACAAGATACCCAAAGAGTATCTAAGATAGTATCGAAGATACATGTATCTTCGATACTGCCCAGCACTGCTGCTATGTAATGGCGACTTTAGTGTCGCTTCGCGTGACGTAAATAATCTCGTGCGCCCAATGAGCGAATAGAGTGCTTGTCCACTTTTTCTAAACCAGCCAATCAGCGCGATATTGTGGCGATATCCCGAAATGTGATCGTCCGAGAATACGGCCACCAAATGGCAACGGGTGTTGAATGCTGGGTGAAGTGTAATCGCGAATGCCGGGTATTCACTCTAAGCCGCAAAATGCTCGCGGGGTGCCTTGTGCATTCGCCTAAGACGACTCGAAGGCGAAAACTATCTAGTGTGACTATTTTATCATCACCATCGTCATTAGCGTAGCATGAGAGGTCAAGTGAATAAGAGAGAGAGAGTACAACTTTATTAGAGTCCAGTGCAGACGTCGAGGTTGCCCCGCGACACCCGGCTACTCCCACGTAGGAACCGGCGGGTCTGGCCTAAAGCGGGAGACAGACGGTACGATTTTCCACGCGATGCGACGGCCGACGCGGCGGTGGGGGAGAAGGAATGGTGGCTGTCCGATGCTATGAAAGGTCACCGTTCCGGTCGCGCCACCGCCGTGTCGGACGTCGCATCGCATGGAAAATCGTACCGTCTGTCTCGCCCTTAACGGCCCTGTAGCGGGCGCACTGGACGGCCAGGATTTGGTCTTGAAGGTTTGGGCTGCACAGAAGCGCATCTCACTCGGTCTTGCTGTAAGTCGGGCCGAGGTGTACTTTGTTGATGTGCCTGATGATGGTGGTGATGATGTGCCAGCCCGTTGTAAGAGGTTGACAGCTTTCAACCATCCACTTGTGAGTGGGGGAAAATATTACGCCTCTTAACGCTGATTGGTTGGTTGGTTGTTTGTTCCTTAGTAACCTGGCGCAACCAACCGCGGGGTATCGGCCAAGAACCGAACGGTGCCTCGGTTTAGAAATTAAATTGTTTTATATTCTAAATATGTTTACAAACAGTTTCCAAAATAACTCATTGATATAATCAAGTAAGAAAAAAAACAATAATAATAAACCAATATGGTTGAAAAATAAGCTGGAATTAGATAACCTTAACATTCAGTTCGTTTTGTCTCGCGATGAAAATCACACGTCAGTTCGGTAGCACCGAAGCAGGGATCCGCCGGAAGTGATAAATTAAAGCCCATCCTTTATAAATTAAAGCCCATCCGGACCCCCCCCCTCCCCTAAATTCGTCCAGCCTTCTATATTCCCTGGCAACTTTTTTTCTATTTGCCCTGGAAATACTTTCTTTCGAACAATTAGGCCTCATTAGAATTATAGGCATCAGCATCGAAGGTGCATGTACGCACCCAACCATGCACACAACATAGCATATTTTAAAATACCTCATGGACTGTGCGATCGCGCTACACAGCCTTATACTGCGACCAACTCGTACATATAGCCATGGTGTCTTGAGCCACCGTTCAGTGCCGGTGGGAATATTCCTGTTCCGTATAATTGAGCATTGAACATTCAGAGAATAAGCGTAAACTTCTGGTGTGCTTGTAGATAGCCCTAAAAGAGACACATCTGTTAATCTAAACTCGCCTAACATGAATCAGCGAGTCCCAATTATCAGCTGATTCGCTGTCGTATGGACCACATGTGTTTATGACCCACAACACCCTTACCTCCTAAAGAGTACTTAAGATGGAACATTAACCCTTACGCGAACCAAAATGTTATTTCGGGAAGCAAAACAGCCTAACACCCTCGTTTTTGCAAATTCTGGTTAGGCAAAAGGGTGTTTTGCTTGCTTTTAAGGGTACAAAGTGGTTTACAGTTTAACTACGACGCGGTTCGAGATACTGCTATCCTTCCTAACCTCGACGAGTTGACTCAATGTCACCGTGAAGCACAATTCACGCGCCTCAATCTCTCGGCGTAAGAATACGCTCTGCTTCGCGAGTTGGGTGACGATACACCTCCACCAGTCGCACTTGAAGCAACCAGACTCCCACGGACGACGTTCGACCACATCAGCGTCGAACCTGTACCGCGGCACATGAATGCAGATACCCAACCAGGTCGGCGCTAAGCACGAGTCCAGCATTTCCAAGAAACCACAGGAGAGTGGATCTTGCACATCTCCGTCTCAGACCTCCAAGGGCGACCGAACGGGAATAGCATCCGATGGACTACCACTGTCTTGGGACTTCAGTTATAACATCAGCACGCAATGCATTGCAGAATTCATTCTAAAAAGAGACAGGGCGTGCAAACACGGACAAACGAAAGAGAAATCACGGCTACAGGAGAAGCAGTTACCACCACGCCCAACCCAAATTCCCGTCATTTACTGATACGCGCAGATAGCCAAGCAGCCCGTCGAGCCCTGGCGACAGGTGACATTCCAGACGCGCATTACAGCATACTAGCGAAGCTGTTTGATGCCCACCCTTCCATACGTGTTCGGATACAGCGGATGCCTGGTCACTCGGGCATCAGATGATGTGAAGGGGGCACACGCAACGTCCCGTGTAAATCTCCGGAGTCCTTCCAGGTGGTGGCCGGATTCACTAGCGAACCGTATTACTTGCTCTGGCGTGTTTCGACAGGCGTGCAAGATTAGACCCGGTCGCGCCACCTTGCTTCAGAATGCTGGAGAAGTTGGCAAAATGAGATGAACACACTGAGACGGAGTTCAAAAATCAGATCCACAGATGGACGCTTTATTGGTTTCACCCTCAAAATTTATTGTCTGCATCTCCGGGCGCCTTACATTTAAGATGAATCGTATTTACCACATCAGCGTGCGTGCTGGCTTCAATATTCTGAATCTTCTGCATGGTCGCCAACGTCAGGGCTTTCGTAAGCAGAATCATACGGACCAGGACGACGTGGAGGGCTTCCGTATGCCGAATCGCCTTGAGAACTGCCACGCACCATGATCTAGTCTTCTGAATCGTCCGGAGTGCTGACACGCACCGAGTTTTCGTCTTCCGATTCGTCTGGACGACCGATAATAACAATGTTTTCGGCTTCCGAATCTTCCGGGGCACGGCCACGCGCGGGGCTTCCACGTCCAGGGATTCCAGCCTTCGGCGCTTCCGGGCCGCTGCCATGCGTAAGGCTACCGTCTTCTGGAAGTCTGTCACACTCAGGGCCGCCGTCTCCCGCCTCTTCGGGACCGCTGCCCCTCGCAGGACTTGCGTCTCCCGCCTCTTCGGGACCGCTGCCCCTCGCAGGACTTGCGTCTCCCGCCTCTTCGGGACCGCTGCCCCTCGCAGGACTTGCGTCTCCCGCCTCTTCGGGACCGCTGCCCCTCGCAGGACTTGCGTCTCCCGCCTCTTCGGGACCGCTGCCCCTCGCAGGACTTGCGACTTCCGGCTCTTCGGTACCGCTGCCCCTCGCAGGACTTGCGACTTCCGGCTCTTCGGTACCGCTGCCCCTCGCAGGACTTGCGACTTCCGGCTCTTCGGTACCGCTGCCCCTCGCAGGACTTGCGACTTCCGGCTCTTCGGTACCGCTGCCCCTCGCAGGACTTGCGACTTCCGGCTCTTCGGTACCGCTGCCCTCGCAGGACTTGCGACTTCCGCTCTTCGGTACCGCTGCCCCTCGCAGGACTTGCGACTTCCGGCTCTTCGGTACCGCTGCCCCTCGCAGGACTTGCGACTTCCGGCTCTTCGGTACCGCTGCCCCTCGCAGGACTTGCGACTTCCGGCTCTTCGGTACCGCTGCCCCTCGCAGGCCTTGCCCCTTCCGGCTCTTCGGTACCGCTGCCCCTCGCAGGACTTGCGACTTCCGGCTCTTCGGTACCGCTGCCCCTCGCAGGACTTGCGACTTCCGGCTCTTCGGTACCGCTGCCCCTCGCAGGACTTGCGTGTTCCGGCTCTTCGGTACCGCTGCCCCTCGCAGGACTTGCGTGTTCCGGCTCTTCGGTACCGCTGCCCCTCGCAGGACTTGCGTGTTCCGGCTCTTCGGGACCGCTGCCCCTCGCAGGACTTGCGTGTTCCGGCTCTTCGGGACCGCTGCCCCTCGCAGGACTTGCGTGTTCCGGCTCTTCGGGACCGCTGCCCCTCGCAGGACTTGCGTGTTCCGGCTCTTCGGGACCGCTGCCCCTCGCAGGACTTGCGTGTTCCGGCTCTTCGGGACCGCTGCCCCTCGCAGGACTTGCGTGTTCCGGCTCTTCGGGACCGCTGCCCCTCGCAGGACTTGCGTGTTCCGGCTCTTCGGGACCGCTGCCCCTCGCATGACTTGCGTCTTCCGACTGTTCGGGACCTCTGCGCCGCTCATGACTTGCGCCTCCCGCCTCTTCGGGACCGCTTCCAGGTGCAGGCGTTTTCGAAACTTCTAGATCGCTACGACGTACAGGTGCGTCTTTCGGATTTTCAGGGCCGCTGTTACGTTGAGAGCTGTTTTCCGGGTCTTCTGGACCAATGCCACGTGACCCACCTCCGCGTTGCGATGTTTGAGCGCTGTCATGAGGCGGAATGAGTCCCTGGAATAAAGAATGAAAAGGTTGAAGAAGACCTTGTATGAAGAGAAGCTACATGAGGTGAAAGAACATACATGGTCATCATGGTTCACCTAAATTCATCCTAAAGAACGAAGGGCAAGAATGAGAAGTGGACACAAGTGATGTTTTCGGTCAGGGAAATAAATTGGAAGCTAAAGGACAGTTTGCCCCTCTCGAGTTCTCGGGCTGTTCCGCCTACCGCATACTTGCGAAATATAGAATCGCGTGCTAACGGTGCGCGGCACAGGGCGTTCACGTGCGAGCAGCCGCAGCCGGTGTCTCCCGAGCTATCGACCTTGTGGCGTCTAATATTAAATTGTAAACGAGGTGATTCCCTCGCTGATTGGTGACGACAAACGGCCGAGACCAGTCATGCATGCGGTAACGCTGCGACTCATAGTAAGCGAGTATGACGCCGCGCTACGCGCCCCTGTTCCAGCAGGTTCATTAGAACCAACTGGTTACAGTGCAACCTCGACACAAGGACAATAAGACACGAAGGAGACGCACACGCAACGCTACCACTTTGCGACTCTGGCTAGCCGTTTCCAGCAGTACAGTTACTACGTAAACAAGACAAACCAACTCGCCCAATCACCAACTCGCTCAATCAGCCATTTTAACAAGTAAACAAGATGACTGACTCGCTGATGTAGTTAGTAAGACTAAGTGGGAGCTTGGGCCAAAAGCCTTGCTATCAGAAAAGTCAATCGACCCTCTTTCCTTTTCCTAGAGTACACGTCACTTGCCTTACTGCAAATGCCATCGCGGAAATTATTCATGATCGCTTTTCATCTGCTGCACATTATTTTAGTCGCAAGTGTGATAGCCCGCAGCTAAACCCGGATATTTTCACAAATGAAGCTTCGCTCGGCAAAAAAAAAAAAAACATTCTGTTCTAATCCAGCGCTAATTCAGCGGTTAATGTAGCGCTAACGCAGTGCTTGTGTAGGTCTTGGTGTAGTTCCAAATCCTGCGCTTAATGCAGCGCCGCTACCGTGAAACGTGAGAAAGTGCGTAGCACAGACAAGCCAGCTAGTCCCTTGGCAATCACGCGCATGCCGAGGCGGTGGCGCCCTCTCTTGCACGGCGCGGGTCACAGCCGGATGTTTCAGAAGAGTTTTTCGCGATTTTAGGTACATTCTCGCGATTAGTTCTTGGTTATTTCTGTAGTTTATATTAATTTAGACCTTGTTAGTTTATTTCGCACTGGTTTTGAGTATTTTTAGCCTTGTTTTGGGCCTGTATTGACCACTGCGTGACCATGCGACACGAGACAGTGGATGCACGACGAACAAGGGCTCCTAACGTACTACACACTTAAAAAAAGAGAAAGAAAACGGACCGCTCCATTAAGAAGGAGATCGGCGAGCAGTTCCCGATTGAACGTGAGAGTTGCGATGTTCCTTTCGGCCATTTCTGAGGCCTGACGATGGAAGGTGTTGAGGGCGGCAGACAGGCACACGGAGGCTTTCCACAACACCTCAACCAATCGGGAATGAAGAAAGCCACGGGGGTCGTTCTCCGGCGTCCAGTCTTGAGCCACCTCTGCGATGTACTGCAGTGGAGAGAAGAGAAGGCGATCCATCATTTTCATTTTGAAGGGTGTATTTGGGAAGCGGCGTGCGCGAACATACGCGTGCGCAGGGGGTTAGGGATGAGCCGGGGGGGGGGCGCCCCCCCCCCTAGTCACTTAGGGGGAGGGCGAAGTCTGCCTCATACTTTTACTCAGTAGGAACTGTCACGTCGCTGTTTAAAGAGCAGGGTTATGACCACGCAAGTCTGTGATGATAATGGCAGCCAAAGTCCCCTGGTGTTGCATTGCAAGGAGTGTTTGCCTCTCATATTTACTCCCGGAAAGACAGGAACCAAAGGCAAGCCATTGTTAAAAGCACGTCATTCCTTCATATTTTTTTTTTCATTCATTGCGAAACCACCTTTAGTATTCTACTAAAGAGGGAAAGGGGGAGGGGGGGGCGATGCACGCGGAACGGTTGCACACGGAACTTGTCGGCAGGCATGTGAACGCACGACACTGGTTGGTCAACAAAGCTATGTCTACGAGACCAGTCAAACTACTGCACACGATTCAGCGCCGCATTGTGCGGCCGCAGTGTAGGCACAAACGCCTGGTAAGCCGCGCAACGGCCGTAGAATGTGTTACGCAGGAACGGCGATGTTGCGTGCAGTGCTTCGATCGCGTGCGCAACTGCACGCCCATGTCATATGCTGAGAGCGTGCGCGACAACCCTGTCTAAAGAAAAGTCACAGGGTCCCTTATGCATTTGCATAACGCGACTCGAAGGCGAGAGCCATCGTTTTCTTCTCGGTCTATTGTATTGATCCTGCACCCGAAAGCTTTCTGCGCCTATGGTGGTTTCGCACTGCCTCCGGGATCGGAAGCGTGCAAGCCTTGTGCACCTCACGTGGTTTTGCACTGCCTCCGGGATCGGCCCGCCTTTGGCCAAGCGACGATGTCGCGTGATGACGCCATCACGCGACGTCACAAAGTTTGCCGATCTGTGACGTAATGACCACGTCATAGGGAGACGTGATCGCGTGATGATTTTGGGCTCACTCGTGTTGACGCCGACCGTCAATTTTCGCGCTTGGTGATGCATCTAAGGCTTTCTCGCCTTAATAATGAACTGCGTAATGAATATACTGGCTGGCCACGTACCTCGTCGCAAGTAGATTCCAAAGCGGCAACTTGCTGAAAAGCGGTATTGGAAGCGTTGCGCGCGAAGGCCATGGCTGTGTCCACGGGATGGCTCGCGGCATCGACAACACGGGTGGCCAATCTCCGGCAGGCGTTGATCTGCGATAAGGCGGTGGTATCAGAGAAAGCGCACGTTTGGGTGGGCTTTTCAATGCACTGTAACATTCTATTTGTGTAATTAAATTTAGCCCGTGCGTAAACTTCTTACCGTTTCCAGCTTACCGGAACGGCAGTGGCAAAGCTAGTAGAGACATCTACCTGCCGATGGGAAAACGTAAAACTACTGCAAGTTAACTAAATCGCTCCCAAACCTTTATACCTGCGGCAAAGTGCTACATATTAGGCACTTCGGCCTTAGCTTTGTACGTTTGTGTTTATACTCTACATGATTAGGTGTTGGTTGCAGCACCGGCAAGCTTCCGCGGTATAGCGCAAGCGGTAAATTAACTGGAAAACAAAATTAAGCCATGCAAATACCTTCAGAAGACATTCCTTGCCGCGATACGCAGTCTGGGGTTTTGGACGCAACAAGGCGGTTTCTCGTACTAAACAATTGTTCGAAGGAGGACGCGCTCCGCCGAACAGTGCTTCAAGGGCCCCAAACCAACATTAACATTTCAAGTAAAGGCGCGCATAGAGGTCAGGGTGCCGTCACGATCAGCAGGGCCAAACGCGACAGCGCTACGCGTCGCGGTGCGCCACAAAATCCCGTGCTCCTCTACGGGTCTTTCGGTATCCCCAGCATCGGTGGTGACGTCACTAGTAGAATTTGGTCATGTCAGCAGAAGAACGAAGCTGTTTGCCTGCAGGTACGCGCGCTCCCTGCTTATCCTCCTCGCACCGCGAGGAGGAACACTCCAGGAGGAGAGAGAAGCCAACGAATGGAGCATAGCGAAGGAAAGAGCGAAACGAGCGAGGGCCGCATTTCGATCATCAAATGCGTGTAACTGCGCTATTACAGGACTGTTTCGAAATATTCTCGCGGCTACGTGTTCGTCGTGCACAACTTTAACAGCACAACTAAATTTGGATCTTGAGAAGTTCCACGGAGCATTTTACTGTTCGGAACAGACGCCGTAGTAGGAGACTTTGGTACAGAATACCGTTGCAGTGCAGAATTAAAACAGAATACGTTACAAGCAAGACGTCGTTTCCTCAGCAATAATCATAATTTATAGGTCTTGAAATGGGCCCATTTCAAGGTGCATAATCTGTTACAACTTGCCCAATTGTCAGTTCTTCTGCAATAATTTATGGGGTCTTACACGAGCCAAAACCATGATATGATTATGAGGCACGTCCTGGGGGGAGGGGGTGGACCCAGGATCAATTTTGACCAATAGGGTCGCGTTTTGCCCCATCGAAGTGCGGCCTCCGAGGTCGGGAATCGAACCCGCGCCCTCGAGCTTAGCAGTGCGACACCCGGCGCGATGACCTACCACTGCGAGATGAGCCAAGGTGGGGAAACTTGGTTGTGCACATCTAAGTAATGCAACGCGCTAGATAGACAAAAGAACACATTATTGCGCGACCTCCGAGATAAACAGGCCGGCGCGCAATCACGGAGGCCGTGATTATCGCAAATCAGTTCTGCGGAATAACGCAAGGTGACGGAAGGGTTAACAAAGGAAAATTGGCAACCGCTCGCTTGTATCACGAAGCCACAACGAAATTCACACGGATTTCTCAGAAAGAAATCCTCTTGCCGAGAAATTCGATTGGTCCGGGGGTCGAACCCGGGACCAACGCGTTTCCGGGGTGGTCGCTCTACCAATTGAACTAACCAGGAAGCCAGCAAGAAGCTTTCTGAGATGATGAGAGGCTTTCTGAAATATGCTCATGGATTCACTTGTGGCTTCGTGCTGGAAACGAGTGATTGTCACGTTTCTTTTCATAGACACAAGAGAAAAAAATAGTTAAGGGAACACAGGTACGAACAGGGCAAGAGCTAATTGGCTACGTTACGTCCTTCTGGAAAACCGAAGTTTTGAAAGGAAAGTGTGGCCTGTAACTACAGCGAGCGTGCGCATATTTACGTAATGTGGGACATTTTCAAGTACTTCTTACCAAATGAAAAATTATTTGTACCTCAGTGCAAGGAATTCGAACACGTTAAGTGCTGACACGTCAGGTGCTGGACTAACTGTGAACACTTGGAATTCCTCAACGTGCACACAAATCTAAGTACGAATGGTTCTGGCGTTTGTCCCCGTCGAAGTACGGTATCGTAACAGCGAATTCGCGCTAGCCGCTGATCCAAGCACGGCGGCTACTCACAGCGCTTAGTCAGGAATTGCAAAGTAGCACTGTACTGAGCGATAGCATGGCATCTACTTTCATAAGTAAACATGTGAACACAACGCTCAAGAAAAAAAAAACAATAAAGCCTGGACTATTAGAACCAAAGATGTCAGCTCCGCCCACAGCCATGACTGTTACTCCCGCCGAGAATTCTCACGAATGCTCCATCCAATAGAGCTCTCTCGTTTTCGTGACGTCAAGAATTTCTCGAGTGTTTCAGATAGTTGACGTTCCCGAACTGGTTCTCGGTCGAAAACTTCAACGTCCCGGAAAAATGTCGCGAGTGTTCCTGACGTCACTTCTCAGCCAAACTTAATGTTTTAGGTAGTAGCGTCCAAACCTTCAGCTTATTGTGTGGGTGGCATTTTCATTAGCCGAGAAAAAGTACCTGCGATTCGAGCGGAAACCAGCTAGCACGACTGCCTTTCAGGGAGCAGGCGCGCCGCGGTTCTGTGGCTGGAGTAGACATTTTTTTCTTACGTTGTAACCGAGTACAGATTGTTCTTCGTGCGTCATTCAGTCTAGCAAGTGCATTCGCTGCAAACGGGGAACATTAAGCATGCGAAGATTGTAAAGGGCCGCTAACCTTCTCCTGCGCGTACGCCCTTCCGTCGCTGCACCAGCGTTTGCCGAAGTTGCAGGCACCGGCGATCATCTCGAGCGGCTTCTTGGTCGTCGTCGAAAAGCCAACCTCGAGCTTATCCAGGACCTTGCAGGCGAGGTCGTCGGCGACGTGAAGCGGCCCGGAGAGCTCGTCTACCACGGGCTTCGCGAGACAGTCGTAGGCGCTCGAGGCTACCTTCTCGACGACGGTCAGCGCCATCGCGACCACTAGAAAGCGTTCCTTGAAGGCGTGGTAGCGCTCGGAGGCACGGCAGCACGCGCAGTTGACTCCGGGGAGACGCAGGACGTGGTCTACGATGCGGTACCGAGGGCTGACGCCACCCTGACGGTCACCTTCTCCGTTGCTAGCGCCAGCCATGGCCGTCACGGGTACCGTTTATTCGACGGCCGGACACAAGGAAACGTTGGACCGAGTGTAGTGCAACGAACAGCACTGCACACGATGGCCGCACAAGACTGAAAGAGGCACCCGGTGTTGGGCGAGGGAGATTATACAGTGTCGCGATCACAACAACTTAGTGGGCGGTGACGAAGTGACGTTTTACATGATTTGAACCCCCACCCCTAAGAAGACGTCGCTGTAGTCGGCTTGCGAATGTGCGTCAGCCTGCATTTGATTATTCGCCTTATCAGTACGATGTTTTCTTTTTCTCTCCTATTTTTTAAAGCCAATCATTCGTTTCAGCACATGTCTAAATGCGCTCGGCGTCTTCGTATTTCCATGTAGTCTAGTTTTTTTTTTTTTCTTTGGTGTCGCACAAGTCGGATTTTTAGCGTTCGCACTTCTTGTATTCCTAGGGAATAGGTTCCGAGAGTCTTATTTTCAGCGTGCTAATGCCTATATATTGCGGCCTTAATGACCTAGATTCACAATATCACGCGTTCACCGCTTTCCACGTGTCTGTAACAGTTTCTTTCTTTCTTTTCCTTTCTTTTTTTTTTTTGTTATTGTCGACGCATTATCTCTGAACGCTCAGCTCAAAACGTGCCTGTGGTGCCGTCGAGTGTCACGCCTGCGCAGTTTTTTTCGGCCTGCTGTACCATATGCGAACTATGACGGCTGGCGCATGCAATATAGACAGACGGTCTCGCGAGTGCGATGACGTTAAAGTCAGCGTACTGTTTCCCTAAACGTCCGGTCACATGCCTTCTTTTTTTATTGATATGATGTAAAACGAGATATCTTGCCGCACTAGTGAGACGCCGGCTATACTCCTTGGCTCTTGAGTGGATCGAGCATATAACAGAACCAATAAACATACAAGCAGCATAGTACCTGCCTCTTAAAGGGACACTAAAAGCAAATAATAACTCACAGGGTCCCTTATGAATTCACCTAAGACGCCTCAAAACCGAAATCCATCTGCTTCTTTTTCTTAAATGTCGATTTATTGAACATCCCCCCCCCCCTTCCGAGATATTGCTGCTCCTAACGTGTTTTTCTTACTGCCTCAAGGATTATATAGAGGCACTTCAAGCTTTCTGTACCTCAGCTGAGTCATGCACTGCCTCCGCGATCGGCCCACCTTTCACCAAGCGAAGATGTCGTGTTTATGACGTCATTGTGCGAAGTCAGGATACCGCGACAAATTTTGGCTATCTGTGACGTCATCGCGTGATGATGATTTTTTGCATAACTCGTGTTGACGCCGCCGACGGTCAGTTTTTGCGTTTTATGAGGCATACAAGGCTGTCGCTTTAATAAGTCAACGTGCATTATTGAAATAGCCTTGCCGAAATAACCTCGTAGTGCTTGTTTCATGCCAAGGGGATGCTTAGTTTGAAAGGAAATATTTTTTTTTGCGTGTTCGCATACCGTTAGCGCAATTTAAACCACCCGCCTCCGAGAGCCGCCTTCTGACGTAGGTATGCCCCTCCTTTACTGCCCGACTGTCGGAGCAACGGAGCATTGCCCGGCGAAGCCCCAACTTGCGTCGTTCTCAAGGGTAACGTCAAGTTGTTATCTTTCGCGTGAATGAGACTGAAATGCACAAGTGTCGCTTTATTCCGTCTTGTATTGCGATGAAGTGCTCTTTTCTGTCACGGGTAATTGAAGCACTTGTAACTAATTGCACTGAGGTTCCACGACGTCATCCGGCTCGTCTTCCTGAACGTCCCACTGGTGGCCCAAATCGTGTCCTGCATTTACCTTAATTTCTCGTTAACTGAAGCGCCGCTGTGCGCCCCCGCACAGCGGCACTTTTTTGTCGGGGTTTTTTGTTTGTTTGCGGCACTCCTACTTCTTTGAACCAGACTTGTGAAATTGCCGCTACTGTCAGTAAACAGTTGGTTAATAATTAAGTATAGGGCTACCGGCCAATCGGCAAAGCTCAACCGGGTAGGCATGGCTGCATACGGCGTGTCCAATGGTAGAGTACGACATACTCCAAATCGTTCTCTTGTTCTCTATAAAAACTTTACTCGTATCCGTTCAACTAATGCGGTCGTAGAGTTCACGGCCTTTCCTGAAGTCTGATTTAGCGAGGGAAACCGAAACGCGTGCAGCATGGGTCTATTAACGCGATAGCGTTAAAGAGCTCGTTTCACAGAAAGTCCGGTGTCGGCGTCGTTGGTCGTGAGCGAAAAATCAGCTTTTTCCGCGAGCGAAAATTCGAGAAGGATTGAAAGAAATAAATGATAAAAACTTTTGGTCCGTGTGAGAATCGAACCAAGGCCGACGGCGTGGCAAGCGGGTGTTCTACCACGGATCCATGCCAGTGCTTGAAACCGCTTCCGGAAAAAAAAAAAACGCTATAAGAATGGTATGTGATGCGTGGGGTCTCCTTAGCGCATGTAATATTGCGTGGCAGAATCGTAGAATCACACCAGGCATCAAAACATGTAAAGTGCGGAACGATTGGCTGGTTTAAAGCCGCACTCCATTAAAAAGTCACAGTTTCGCCGCAACGGCGAAGCAATGAATGCGATAGCAATAAAATGTAAATTAACGCGAAGAACGGAAAGCAGCTCGAAATTGCCAGCGCGTCGCTCGAGCCCAAAGGACGCACGAAAAGAACGCACACAGGACGAGCGCGAACTAATACGTCAAAGCTCGACACTTGAAGCGCACTGCTCAAACATAAAGCAGGACGCACGAAACGAACGAACAGGTACACACAAGACGAGCGCGAACTAATTGTCACAGTTGTTACTTATTTCTGTTTGAACAGCGCGCTCCTTTCGCAAACGCGGCCGCTGCAGCGAGCGAAGCGAAGCACCCCACCGGCCGCCCCTTCTTTCCTCGAGATAAGCGCACGAAAGCGACCACGCCCTGTAGAGCGAAGAGCAACGGCGTTCGCTGGAGCGGGGCGACGATCTTTAAAGCACGCCACATACGCGCACATCGCGCCATCTATGTGGCCACTAAGAAAGCATGCTGAATTACATGGTGTATATAAATAGCTCGCCGTTAGCAGGCTGAAAGACGGTGATGTCGTGGCCTAACGCCTAACGCGGCGGGCTGCAAAGCGAGAGGTCGCCCGTTCGATTCCGCGCGTCGGAAAGAATTTGTGAAGTATTTTTCTTTGTTTCTTTTCTATATATTGTGGGCATTTATTATGCACATCTTCTTCATGTGTACATTATCACCATCATGATGCATTTGGTTATGCATCCTCATCTTCGTCGTGTATCATCATCATCAGTGTGGGTTGATCGTGCCTGTTCGCTGCCGGGTCTTCGGGCCAAATAAACGTCTGCCCTACCAAGACCTCATACGTGGTGGAGGTTGCTTCTGGATCCCCCGTCCTCTACTCGTCCGCTCTACCTCCTGGAGCTTCGCTCAGGTCGCCGTTTGCGCCAGCTGTGCAGCAATATGTCACAGCACGAGCAGGTCGCTGCTGCTGCCGTCCCCACTCTGGCACCGCAAGCCACGCCTTCACACGTCGTAAACAGCCCCCAGCGCGAACCTCATCGCTTCGCTGGTCTGCGCGGAGAAGATGTGGAGGACTGGCTGGACGATTTCGAGCGTGTCAGTTCTGCTAATCGGTGGGACGACACGTACAACCTAACTCACGTCTCCTTCTACCTTACCGGTGTGGCGAAGACGTGGTTCTTCAACCACCTGATTGACATCCCCGACTGGGCTACGTTCAAAGAACAGCTGCGCCAAGTCTTTGGCACACCGGCCGTTCGGTCGGCTCTCGCCAAGAAAACCCTCGAGGCTCGGAAACAACATCACGGCGAGTCGTACACGTCCTACATCGAGGATGTTCTTGCGCTCTGCCGACGTGTCAATCCATCAATGTCAGAGTCGGACAGGGTACGCCACATTCTCAAGGGCATTACAACTGTCGCATTCAATGCTCTTGCCATCAAGAATCCGGCTACCGTTGCTGAAGTTGTCACAACGTGTCAGCGCCTCGACGAACTCGAGTCTGTTCGCCTCCCACCGGACAGTGACGAAACACGGTCTACAACGGACGCAGACCTACGAGGCATGATAAGGGCACTGATACGTGACGAATTGCGATCCATGGGATTCTCAGTGCCTACACTGTGTCCCAGTCAGCCTTCCGGCACGGCCTTGCGTGATGTCATCAGGGAGGAGTTAGCGTCCTTGACTCACTCGGCGCACATTCAACCCGCTGCGTCTCGCCTCCTACCAACATTCGCGCAAGTTGCTGCCACACCTCTAGGGAACGCCAACTCGACGTTGCAGCCATCAACATACGCGTCGGTTGCTGCCGCGCCCCCTGCGAGCTTACCGTCACCGCCGGCTGAACCCTCCTCTGCCCATCTGACTGCGCTATCACCCGGTGCCCCAAACCCTGCCTACTACCCGCCTTGGCGATCATCTCGCCCTACGTGCTACTATTGCGGCTATCGCGGCCACATCTCGCGCTTTTGCCGCAAGCGCCAGCAAGATGAGCGTCGAGGATACGACATGTGCGAGCGTGACTTCCCCGGAGGAGCCTTTTACCAAGGCCGCCGTTATTCGTCACCTCCGCGTCGATCACCATCTCCGCCCGCATCGAGTGAAGTGCGCAATAGTTATCGGCCAACCAGACGCCGTTCACCTTCGCCCTTCCGTCGCTCCTCGTCTCCGCTTCGGCCTGCCTCCCTCACCTCTGACCACCGTCCGGAAAACTAAGCGATGCAGTTTTTGGAGGAAAAACTGCATTCACACACAGGACTCAAATTCCTCCAGCACGCCCTTGCAATATGATTTCTGTAATAGTTGAAGGAGTGCACGTCGATGCCTTGGTGGACACTGGTGCTACGTTTTCTGTTCTTCGTGCTGATTTGTGTGCCCGTCTCAGGAAAGTGATGACGCCTTACGATGGACCTACACTGGTTGCAGCCCAGGGGAACACAATTCGCCCTTCCGCTCTGTGTACTGCCCGCGTACTAATCGATGACATTCTTCACCACATAGAGTTCGCTGTGCTGTACCCGTGCTCTCACCAACTCATTTTAGGATGGGATTTTCTGTCGTCTGCTTCCGCGGCTATTTGTTGTGGCCAACGTGTCGTCCACCTTACCGGCACAGACTACTCGCTCGGCGACGACATCTACAAGCCACTTCGCCTCGTCGCTGCTACAGATACCGAGCTGCCACCACGTGAACAGCGAATCGTAACGGTTGTGTCCAACGACGTCGACTCTGGTGACGTATTGGTCACCCCGTCACCCCGCTGCCTTAGTAAAGGCATAGCTCTTGCATCGGGTGTCGTTCGCTTCCACAATGGTTCAGCTCTCGTCGCCGCCACGAACGCAACATCGGAAAAGATTTTACTTCCGCGGGGCACCACGGTAGCCTGCGTTGCCGATCCGGAGCCTGTATGCGTCGTGCCCCTTACGCCTGTCTGCTCCAAAGGCCACTCTACTGCTGATCGTACTTCTTCCTCCGCCCTTACAGCAGTCATCAGCAGTGACTTGACAGATTCGCAGAAGCAGCAGCTGGTTGCTTTGTTGAACAAGCACGCAACCTCTTTCGATGCCTATTCGTCCACCTTGGGCCAAACTACCGCTGCAGCACATCGCATTCAGACCGACGGAACATCGATTGTGCACCGCCGCCCGTACCGCGTGTCTCTAGCCGAGCGAAAAATCATCGAAGAAAACGTAGCCGACATGCTGCAACGGGACATAATCCGCCCCTCAGCCA
>NC_051184.2:54819524-54877024 GCF_013339695.2 Rhipicephalus sanguineus
GCGTTCCTTGATGCTACTTAAAGACGGGAGGGTGTTTCCACACCTGCTTGAGTAGCAATCAACGGCAGACCTCGTTAGTGGCGTACACTCTAAGAAAAAAAAAAAAGAGTCAGAAGAGGGTCACGGCCGCGTGACTCTCTTCGGTGTCCATTTGACCCCTTGTTGAAAGTAGATGAAGAGAAAGAGAGTTAGCATTTCGGCTGGAGTCACGGGACTCTCCTGAAGTGCGTTTCGATTGGCTTCCGTGATGAAGGCGCCGTCGTATACGCCATACGTAACGCGCGTTTGCCGTTCGGCGGCGTTCTGGCGCGGTGGCTCGCCGACAGAGCCAGCCGGCTGGCGCGGCGCCTCGCCTCCTCTCTCAATCTGCTCGGTCTCTTGGATGCGTTGCGTCGGTTGCGTGGGTTTCGTAAGTTGCCTGTCGTGCAGTTTGTGTTCCAACAAAAATGCGCATCTTCGGTGGCGTTGACGTCAGGCTCCGTGCTCGAAGTCACGCTTGGAGGGCGGAATATTCATGGAGAGGCAAACACGGAAACGTGCGCCCGTTACGGTGAGTGTACTGCTTTCGTAGGTACTAATTATACCGCTTTAGCTGGGCGTCTGCAGCAGCTCTGCGGAAGTTATCTGCCAGCCATTTCCAACAGCAGCTCCGTCCGCGGGGCTGCTGGGGATGCCCAAGTAAAGTTGTCAGTTTAACGGGTTGACACCGTATGCGCGTTGCTGTACAAGCTCCCATAAAATGAGCGATTAAACAATTACCAAGGGTCATTTTTTGCTGATCGCACATTGTGTCTGCACTGCTGAAGGTACAAGATGTCGTTTTGAGGTGCGTTTTTAGTCTGCTTCATAACATTTCCATCACCCTTGAGTGTGCAGCGCTGCTTCCGTGCGTGGGAACGTGAAAAAAAAAGCCCGCCTACAGAACGCTTAGACGCACTATATATTATGGTTTTCTTGGCCTAAACACGGTAGTTTGAGGTGCATATATAGTAGGATGCTTCCAGATGTACGCGTTAGTCACTTAATTTGGACACGCCTCGCCGGTAAGGCGAAAAAGCTAGAGACTTTCGACGGCGCGCGTTGCTGCGGGCGCCGCCGTGCCTTTTTCCTTCGTTTCTGATTGCTGTTTTCGTGGTTTGTCAACAGCCGCAATGACGCATAACAGAAATGAAGTGAGTGTACGTGATTGTGGGAGTTATGTGAGCTAATTCTAGCATAATGACATGTCTGATCTCGACGTAGATGGCGTCCGCGCGCGCTGGGTGTCGTTCGGGCGCTCGTACTCGAATGTGTTTGCTGAGTATTTAAGGATGGGTTACGTTTGTAAAACATGCGGTCAGTAACCGCTCACGGCGTGCCCCTGACTGCCGGAGGATGTGCTTGGGTGTCGGAATATGCTGGCGCAAAGCCGTGCTTATTCTGAAACCAAATTTTGAAGCGATTTCTCAGAAAAGAAGTGCTTTCATTCGTGCATAGCCAGTGCCTATTGCGAAACGATGTTCCCGCTGCCTTTTACGCGAAAATTTGTTTTCGATGGGAAATTATTTCGAACGAAACACTCGTGTCAAAGGTGTGTACAGTAACGGTTTGTTGAACAAAGGGTGGTTTTAAATACAAATAAACAGTGTGTATGTTGTGGTTATTCCCAGAATCCCAGATCACTTCTCCCGCCTCTTCACTCCAGTTGACAGCCACACTCGGGAAACGAAGGTGTCGCTTGGTCTGGCGCCTCACCGCTCGTGATGGAAAAATCAACAGCAGCGTTCACCCTGTCAACGAGGCAGTCGGTCCTAAATTTCCTTTGGTTGGACAAGACGACGTAGGAAAAGAGGTCAGTGGCACCCACGCAAAGGAGCTTAAACCAATTTCGTTTGTTGTTTAAAAGAGGCCACATGATCTTGTGCTGCAAGTTTGTCGCCAAGTGACGTGTTACAAAAGCTACTATTTGCAAGTTGTGTTTTACATGATAACGACAAAAACTTGGTTCCTTACCATGCCTGTTTGCATTTGCTGTTTGTTGTGAACCTTCATTATGTCCGTGTAAACGACTTATTGTGTAGATTTTTGCAAACTTTTACTGCAATTTCCTTTTCTCATCATATCACCTCTCTGCTTTTCAGATACCGTTTTTATGGTGCTCACGCTGAACAGGGCGACAGCCTAGCAAGTCACAAGTCTGATTCCTCCAGCCGTCACCACTTTTTATTTATTCTTGATCATAAGGAATAAAGATTGAAACATGATGCCGATTTCTGCAGTTTAGTTTGCACCATATGACACTATGCACATCAGTCACACATTTTAGTTCGCTATACTCATACAAGCATGTAAAATGAGGAATACCTAAACTTCTTAATGGAAATCAGAGACCATCTTTTCGCGCTTTCTATAGTACTTTGCTGGGAAAGGCGGTGTTGTTTTGACGAGTTTTTAAAATAATGCTAAAATTGAACTATTCTTTATTTGCAGTCGCTGGGAAAAACGGCAAGTATTATTGGAATTGCTTAAAATGAAGAGTTCACTTTTTCCAACAGTAGTCGCGCAGAAGTAGAGCAAGGGTCAATGAGTAGCTTAAAATAGTTTGGGGGGTGGATTCGCTTGACGCTTCGGTGTGGGTACACATGACCCCGTAGGAGAGTTACCGGCAAGATGGCGTGTCGGGGGGGGGTGACTCCCGATGAGTGGTAAGCTGTGATTCCTTCGGATAAGAGTCCTTCCACTCTTCTAGAAGGTGGAACTCTCCTAGAAGCGCGCCGACACTGGACCCACCAAGAGAGTCAACCGGGACTCTTTAAAGAGAGTAGCGTATACCGTGGCAAGTCAGTAACTCTCCGAAAAAAGAGTCACGCATACTCTTTTTTTTTCTTAGAGTGTGGCCAGGCAGGGGGTGTGGTGGTCAACCATACTTTATGTATGTCCGAGTGTGAGTTTGTATGTGTTTGTGTGTATATACACATGCAAAATGGAAAGAAATTCGGGCCTCTGGCTACGCCCCTGGGCCTCGCACGCGGGTGATGTTATCGCATGCTCCCTCCGTGCAACGGAGATGGCTCGGCTCGTTCCATCTCTTCAGCCGCGTTCATTGCCCCCGCTCGCGCGGTTTTTGCCCGTGGGTAGAACATAGCATCCGCGGGGGGATGCTATCTATTTGGGCTTTATACAGAACATGACAGCAACGCCGACGGCGAAAATCCGTCGAGAGCGTCTACATAATTGATATCGCAATAAAAAGAAAGCGCCAGACCTGAGCGAAGCACGCAGCACAGTCACAGAAAGCTTGAGGAGTGGCCTTTCTAGAGCCCGTTGTACGCGCTTTCGGGACGACTGCTACAAGTAGAGTTGTAAGATACGCACTACGCCATAAGTCATCATAATTTTGTGAAGTAGGGAAGTACCCACCATGCCATTATTATCATCTTGCGGAAAAACGAGGTGCCCGCCACAAATCTGCAAGGAATCGCGTCAACTTTGTTGGTGCTGTGGCTGATGACGATGAAGAATTATGGCTGAGTCCGTTTAAGGGGAGCGAAACTTAAAACCACCCACTCGTTACGCAATTCGCATTGTGTGACGCCTGGTTGTTATTTTGCTCTTCTGCCACGCTATATTATATCTTTAAATGTGATTTCTTGCCCGACATGACGCCTGAAGAGAGTCTCTTTGCGAAGGACTTTCAAGCACCGGCGTGGCGCTGCGCAAAGGGGGGGGGGGGGGGCGCAAGTGCAGGGCTTATTCGCGCCCCCCCCCCCAAGCACACCAGCACTTGCACCCTAACCAAGCGCCCAGCGACCCCTCTCCCCGGCCATGATGCACAAAGTGTTTGCACCTCCCAATACAAAATCCTACAAGCTCTCATGTGGCTCTGTGGTAGATTACTAGACTGCCACGGAGCGGGCCTGGATTCGAATCCCACTGATTCTGGATACCCTTTCCTTCGCATTGTGCGCGATAGCGGTTACGGACACCCGGCGGCGGCGGACAACTACGCCACCAAAATCCGACTGTTGTTGTGATCTCATCCCAGCTTTCGCTTTAGCATAAAGTGAAACTACGTAATAACTACGTTTTTGCTTGGCTTCATTGCCCGTTGGTTTCACAGTGTTATTGTTGTCTGGCGAGAAACTCGTACGCTCGAAAACGACTGTGAGGATGCATTTGGCGTTTCATGAAACTTGTTCATTTTAACGACATACACGACATACAAAACTGCGCGTTCACACGCCCAAAAGCCCCAATTTGGCAGGCGCCATGACTCGAAAATATTGTGAAGACACTGACCTCGACCGATATGGGCTAAGTTGTACTTGTTTGGAGTGAACGTGTGGCGAAGCACATGGTGTGCCAGCCGGCGACCGGATTTTGACCTTATCCCCGCTCAGGTGCATAGAGGAAAAAGAAAAGAAAACAGCAATGAACTCTCATCGCAACTGGATGTTTACAAGTACGGTGATAAGAAGTGGAACTGCACCACAGCGCAAATGTTTCGAGGGCATGTCACTGTATATATAAAAAAAAAACTCCTCGAAAAAAATGAGGCGTTTTTCCGGCGGCTGTCCCGCCAGAAAATTTCAAATAGTTGTCTTTATCTTTGTCATTTTACTAAGCATATCTGTTTGTATTAAAAGAAGTCGTATTTAAGATCGCTGCGTATACACAGAGCAGAAAAGAACAAAAAAGTTCTGCAACAGGATTTCGATATTCAAGGCAAAATGTTCTCTCAGCTAGCCATAGAGGTAATGTCTATATTCGTCAGTTTATTTGTTTTTGCTTTTAAATAGAGAAAAATGCGTGAAATCCTAATCTGTGTGGGGTGTTTTTTTTAACATGAAGCGTTTTATGCCGGGGTTTTACGCATTTTTCTGTATTTCAAAGCAAAAACTGAAAATGACGATACAGATATTTCTCTATGGCTAGATTCGGGGAAAATTTCGGATTAAGTATCGAATGCCAGCTGCAGGGTTCTTTTCTGCTCTGTGTAGAACATCGATTTTAAATACATTTTCTTTTACTCAGAAACAATATGAAAAAATATCCGACGGATACCACGCACTGTGGGAATCGATGTAATGCGAAGAAGCCAGCAGAGAGCTGTATGCATCGGCTTGTTTCTCGTTGAGTAAAATGAAGTTATTCATGTCACGACATCTATTTCACTATACATCCCATGCTTGTCATGCATGTACGTACAATCTTTGTATAATGAAACGTATAAGTAGTATATACAATGCATGACCTCTCATTTATGTTTGTCACTCACTGATGTCATGCCATTGCAATTTTGGTGTATATCAAGTCAACAAAGCAGCCGGAAGCGCACCAAGACAGTGTCATGTAAATCATGCCGTACATGACATGCGTGGTACGATTTGCGTGTGAGGACCTGTCATTTATGTTGGTCATACAGTAGCGTCACGTAATACCAGTTTTAGTGTATATCAAGCTAGGCAAACGGCCGCGAGCGCACCATGAGCGTGGCATGTAAATCGTGCTGTACATGAAATGTATGCGATGATTGTCATGTCACCATCTGCCATTAGTGTTCATCATACAGTCACGTCACGCAATATATGGCTGGCTTGACATATTGGTATATGTCAAGCCAGCGAAACAGCCGAGCAGGCTATGAGCGTGGCATGTAAATCAAGCACTATACTGTCACACAGTCGCGACGATGAAGGGACGTGCACGACAGGGTCTGGGGCAAGCCGCAACAATCCTTTATTTCACTGGGCTGACCTGCGCCCGAAAGAAACAAGTGAACCGCCGTACGGATGGCGAACTACTATCCCGGCGCCCACGGCTGCACTCACTTTAACGGCGAGGGGCGTTCCCCGATAAAACGCGGCACGAAGATAAGTTCACGGATCACGCGTTCATGATGGAGCGCAGATACACACTAGTTACGTGCGTCACAAGCAAAGCATAAAGGATGGCAAGTGATCGCGGCAATACGACATGCATGTCATGATTTTCATGTTACCACCCGTCATTATGTTCGTCATGCAGTCACGTCACGAAATACCAGTTTTGGTGTATACCAAGCTAGCGAACGCACCGTGAGCGTGGCACGTAAATCTGTAAATGAAATGCATGTCAAGGTCGTCATGTCACCACCTGTCATTCACGCCCGTCACACATTCACGTCACGCAATGACAGTTTTGGTGTATATCAAGCTGGGGAAATGGCTGCGAGCTCACCATGAGCATGGCATGTAAAGCATGCCCTACATGACATGCATGTCATGATTTGCATGTTACCACCTGTCACTTATGTTCGCTGTACAGTCACGTCACGAAATACCAATATTGGGGTTAAGCCGTTTGCGCCTCATGTCGCACGCGCGTCTCCCGGATAGGCCGCTGTTAGGTTAAACGGCCGCTGGGGGAGAGGCGGCGCTGTGCTTGCGCGGGTTAGGGTTAGCACGGTGGCGCCAGCGGATAAAAAACAGGAGCGACTCTTTGGGGTTTTGGTAGAGCCGTGAATGGACGTCTCCCGCGGTGGGTCCGTGGGGGATGATACCGCGGCTCGTTTCCCGCAAGCCCCTCGTGGCGAGACGAACATCGGCGACGCCGAATTCCCATTGCATTGCATGTCTTATGTTGTCTTGGGTGTGTGTAATGCTTTGCGGCTATTGTATTGGCATTGTAGAAAGTTATTTAGCAAGTTAACCAGCTGCGTATCAGATTCGGCAGGCGAGTTCACCGTGATGTAAAAGCAGGTTAATAAAAGAACACATGTCGGTTTGCCCTACGGCGTCTACGTACTGTCTCCGTGTGTTCCGAGAGCAGCGATGTCGTTCAGACCCCACAGGGTATACCAAGCTAGCGAACCGGCCCCGAGCGCACCATGAGCGTGGCATGTAAATCATGCTGTATTATTAAATGCATGTCATGATTGTCATGTTACCACCTGTGATTTATGTTCTTCATACAGTCACGTCATGCAATACCAACTTTGGTAGATGCCATGGCAAGATAGCGGAACAAGCGCACGATGATCGGGGCATGTATGTCATGGCGTATATGACATGCATGTCATGATTTTCATGTTCCCACCTATAATTATGTTCGCGATACAGAAATGTCTCGTCGTACCAATTTGGTATTTATCCATCTAATTAAACGGCCGCGAGCACCCCGACACCATGTCATGTAAATCATGCTGTACATGACATGCGTGTCATGATTTTCACGATAGGACTTGTCACTTATGTTTGTTATACACTCTTGTCACGCCACGCCAATTTTGGTATGTATCAAGTTAACGAAACAGCCGCAAGAGCCCCAACACCGTGGCATGTAATTACGTCATTCATGACATGCATGTCATGATTTTCACGTTGCCCCTGTGATTTATGTCGTCATACAGTCATGTTATGCCATGCCAATTTTGGCCATACATCCCATTATAAAGAAACGGCTAGGAGAGCACAAGTCGTAGGCGGCTAGATAGATAGATAGATAGATAGATAGATAGATAGATAGATAGATAGATAGATAGATAGATAGAAGATAGATAGATAGATAGATAGATAGATAGATAGATAGATAGATAGATAGATAGATAGATACGCTTAAAGTCGCAGAAGTTTGCCAAGAAATGCTTCGCATTTAAAGAAAAAGACAACTACGGAAATTTTCAGGCGGTACAGCTGCCAGGAAATGACTTTTTTTTTGGGGGGGGGGGGGGTTCTGTCTTTGTTTAACAGCGATATGCCCTCGAACATTTCCGTTGTGGTGCAATTCCACTTATCACCGTAGCTGTAAACATTCAGTTGCGACGCACGGGTTCATTGCTTTTTTGTGAGTGTTTTTTTTCGTTTTCGCTATACACCTGAGCGGGGATAAGGTCAACCTAGCGCATCCGGTCGCCGGTTGGCACACCTTGTGCTTCGCCACACGTTCACTCCAACAAGTACAACCTTAACCCATTTCAATTGAGGTCGTCTACACAATAATATTTTCGAGTCATGGGCGCCGCCATATTGGGGCTTTTGGGCGTGTGAACGCACAGTTTCGTATGTCGTGGCGTTAATATGAACAAGTTTCATGAACCGCCAATTGCATCCGCACAGCCGTTTTCGAGCGTACGAGTTTCTCCCCAGACAACAATAACAATGTGAAACCAACAAGCAATGAAGCCAACGAAAAACATAGATGATGATGATGTTTTGGTTGCCGGCGCATCTAGCCTTGCGAGATTTGCTTGATTGCTTGCTTGCTTGCTTGCTTGCTTGCTTGCTTGCTTGCTTGCTTGCTTGCTTTCTTGCTTGCTTGACCCTTAATTCTTGGCTTTACCCAATACGGGGGATTGGCTATGAAACCCGCGGGTAATATAAGTGGGGACGAAGGGAAATGAACCAATCGGCCGTGTAGGGTATATAAAGAATTTGAAGAATTATTAGATTATGTACCAATAAAAATAGGAATAGACCAATCATATGGAATACCATGAAGTAGCGCGAGGAACTCCGATGTACCAAATTTTGATTGGGAATAAATTAACAAGGAATTCTTCTTGTGTCTCTAAGAAATTCGCGTACGGCTAAGCAAACGTTCTTGTTGCTGCGGCCCAAGAGAAGATGCCCCAAGGGAAAGAATATTTTCAGAGTTAAAGGGACCGACAACTGCCCAGAATATGAAATGAGGTGACTCCACTGATGGAAAGATTGTCCTTCGCATTGACTCAAACCAACCCTGTTTTTTTCGTGAGAGATTGATTCATATTTTTATTTCTTAATTGAAAGTCGCGAAAAATGACCTGTGGCGCCTCTGGCAGCAAAAACTTGAACGATCCGATGAACCCGATCACGTGACCGTTGATGGCTGTACGCGGTCGAAGATTTTTTTGTTAGTATTGAAATATTGTTCGGTTCTTTATATTAAAAAGTCTTACTCCATAGAAATGTACATATAGGCCTGCGTTAGTAGTATGCATTAAAGTGGCGCTGCCTTCGCGTGACGTAATGATCCCATGCTCGTCAGCGCGTACTGAGCAACTTTTCAGCGTGCTCATGCAACCGTGCACGCAGTTTCCAGGTCGCTCAGGTTTTGGAGCGACATAGTTTTGCTACCTACACTTCGTCTCAGAAATGACGCGCGCTGCTACTCGCGCGGCCGCGCATATGCGTAGTGAGGTTTCGATGACTTGGCTTCGCTAGTGCATCGAGATAGTAACGACGCCGGACAAGCCACCCATGACACAGGCGCAGGCAACCTTGGACGCATGCGCACAAAACGCGGTACAGATACAGGGAAGGTGTATAATGCCATATCATCTCACTGTAACAGCTTGTTAATTTAAAAATAGTGGGAAAGCGCTAAATAAGGTGGTTAAGCATAGTTACAGGAACTCCCGCGAAAGCCGAACAATGATAGCCCCCCCCACCCCCCCGAAAAAAATTTCTGGCCTACGCCCCTTCGTCGAAGAATGCCTGGGTGCTGCGCTTTTGGATGCAGCACCGGCAGGAATCGGGCAAAGTTCTCTTTGCTATACACAGCGGGAATTAAACGCGAAGCATTTCTTAGCGAACTTCTGCGACTTTGAACGTATCTATCTATCTATCCTATCTATCTACTATCTATCTCTATCTATCTATCTATCTCTATCTATCTATCTATCTATCTATCTATCTATCTATCTATCTATCTATCTATCTAATCTATCTATCTATCTATCTATCTATCTATCTCTCTATCTATCTATCTATCTATCTATCTATCTATCTATTATAAAGTTCCAACGAAAGCAGTTTGCTTTCAGCCATTTTATTTACTTTCCCTCTGGCTTCTTCTACTCTCCCTCTAGCCTCCTCTTTTCCGTCTTCTCCAACCAGTTCTTTTGGATCACTACATACTCCCAGGCTGTTTCCATCTCTCCGGATGGTATGGAAGTATATTTGAGAGAGACGCCTCTTCAATCTTGCCGCGAGGTCCCTTGTAATATACTGTCTTCAGTATGCCTTGTTGTTTCGCGACCTTCGTGACGAAGTATGGACCCATAAACGGAGACTTCGAGTCGAGACCTTTGCGCACAAGAATCATGCTTCCAGGCTGCACATCGGGTATCTCTGATCGATGACGCTTATCGAAGTTCCTTTTCACCGTTTGGAGATATCGTTGTTTCTTTTCTTCTGGTATAGGTTTTTCCTTGAGAACGATCTTGTCAACTAAACCAAGCTCTTGATCAGCAGGCAACCAGCTTGATTTTCCGAAAGCTGCAAAGTTGGGGCTGCATCCAAGTCCTGCAGTATAGGAGCGATTGTGATGGGATACAGCCGCCTCCAGAGCACACTTCCACCCGCCTTTGAAGTCTGGGTATAAGGACATAAACATCTTCAAGTCCCTAATCATCCTCTCTGCAAGAGAATTAGCTTCAGGGTGGTATGGTGCTGGGAAACGTAATTTAATACCTCTTTCTTCTGCCCATCGTCGAAGCTTAAGACTTCGAAAAGCTGGTCCATTGTCGGCAACTATAACTTTGACATCCTTGAACACATTCCGCTCCAGGAGTGACATCACTGCATTCGCATCTTCACGGCCGGCCTTAGCAGCAACATAGCGTGTACACTCGTCCACGGCAACCAAGAATGCTTGAGTTTTTCGCACGCCCTCGCCTTTCTTCTTGACTTCCGCAAAGTCGAGGTGAAGTACTTCAAAAGGTACCTTCGAGTACACCGGCATTACCATTTTTTCCCTCGTGGCCTAAACTTTGCTTTGAAGAGCTGGCATTCGTAGCATGTCCTAATGTAGTTAGCGACATCCGCTTTCATGTTCTTCCACGTGAATCTTGCAGTGAGCTTTCTGTACGTCCTCCAAAATCCATCATGTCCTCCGGATTCTGGGCTGTTACGGTACAGCCTGGGGCTGCATCCAAGTCCTGTCGCCGGCACGTGTACCTTTCCGTTCTTAAATGTCAACCTTCCTGTACCTTCCCACAGCCTTACAAAGTTCACGTGTTCAGCTTCTGTTTCCTGTGATATATGTAGTCTGGACAAGGCATCGGCATCCTGGTGATTTTGTCCAGGGCGATGAGCTACCTCGAAGGTGTACTGTTGGATCTCGCTTGTCCATCGTGCAATTCTCCCCTTTTGCTGTGCGAGATGAAGTAGATAAGTCAAGGCCTGGTTGTCGGTGAACAATTTAAAACATCTGCCTTCCAAGTATGTCCTGTGACAACTGCCAGAGCTTCTTTCTCTGTGGTGCAGTAATTAACTTGGGCTTTCGTAAACGTGTACGAAAAATAACCGATTACTTGTAGTTGTCGGGACGCGGGCTCCTTGTCATCTCTTTGGTAAAGAACAGCTCCAGTTCCGTAGTGTGAAGCATCGGTGTAGAGCTCGAAGGGTAACGTGAAATCCGGCAGCGTTAGCACAGGGTCAGAAGAAATGATTGTAATCAGTTCCAAATAGGCTCGTTCACATTCGTCAGACCACATGAACGGGGCGCCTTTCTGGGTCAAGGTGGTGAGACACTTCGTCTTTTTAGCGTAGTCTTTTATAAATGCTCTGAAGTGTCCTGCAAGACCTAAAAACACACGAAGGGAATGAACGTCATGGGGCTCTGCAAGAGACCTGATCCGCTGCACACTTTCTTCCTTGGTACTCTTTGTCTTGCCGTCAAAGCGCCTGCCGAGAAATACTACGGTCCGGCAAAAGAACTCACTCTTCTTTGCATTAATCTTTAGTTGTGCATCACTGAGCGCTTGCAGCACTGCCGACAGGTGATCGCATGGTCGTCTCTGGTCCTTGAATAAACTAAGATGTCGTCGACGTACACATTACAAAACTTCCCAATACAATCTTTCAGTACAGAGTTCATCATTTTCTGGAAAAAGGCACCTGAATTCTTCCACCCAAACGGGAGCCGGTTGTATTCGTACACATCAAATGGTGTAACGAACGCCGTAAACTTCTTCGTGTCTTCCTGTGATGGGTAAAGGAGGGGCACGAGGCGCGTGCCGAACGTGGAAGCGCGGCAACGGTGCGCGAGAAGAAAAGTCACCCGATGGCACGCGCACCAGCCACGTCGACGCAGAGGATTGGCCAGAGAGGGGCTCGTGGCAGGCGACCCGAGCCGTGATGGTGAACGACGGAAGAGGATCGTGGGACTGTGCTGTGGGGCACCGGACGGAGAAGATCGAGGAAGGAGCAAGCGTCGCACTCGCGGCGAAAGCGGCTGGTACTCGGTTCTGGAGGTGGCGGAACGCAAGGCCCGGGGAGTGGCCGTCGACCTTGGAAGGCTCCAAGCGAGGCTGCCCGGACCGTCGCCCCTCACTACAGCAGTTCCGGGATCGTCAGCAGCCCTTCTCTTCTCGGCAGGACGGCTGCTGACCACAGTTCAGTCAAGGAGACGCCCGTCACCTGTGGAGTCCCGAAGCAAGGGACCAAGACCCAGTTAGGCCTAACCTCGACGGACCGAGGACGGAGAAGACCACTGGGGACGCACGCGACGAGAGCAAGCGGTAGGCTGGACGAAGGCGACCGACGATGAACTTCGAGGACTGCTGAGGACGTCGACGACGGTCTCGACGAGAGATTGACGCGACGGGAACGTCGAGTCATCGCGACGAACTGTAAGAACGTTCCATTCCCTCAAGGCCCATAGTGGCCAGACTGAGTTGGAGACATAGCTAAGCCTAGCTAAAGCGCTTTGTTTAGCTAGTTTCGGTTCTGTTAGATTTTGAGAAATGTAAATAGGTTTGTTTATATTTTTAGTGTCTGTAACGCGTTTTCCTGTGATCTCTTTGCTCATTATAAACTTTGTTGTTTTTGCCCGTCCTACCCCGGTCTCCTGTACACGTCTCACTCTCTCCCGATCCGTTTTTTGCAAGCACCCCCGAGATAACACGTGACACTTCCCTCAGAGGTACCTGCCAATCCTTTACACAAGTCTATTCTGGAGAACCATTCACACCGCCGGTCTCATCAATTATCTCATCGATTCTTGGCATTGGGAAAGGAAACAGATCTGTCTGCCGGTTGATGAGTCTGTAATCTGTGCATAACCGGAAAGATCCATCCTCTTTAGGCACGATCGTAACTGGTGACGCAAACGAAGACGTGGATGGTCGAATGATGCCCGCGTCTAGCATGCCTTGAAGCTCCTGTCTTAACCAAGTCTTCTTCTCGTGACTCAAGGCATAGCCTCCTCTATACTTTCTGTGCCCGTCAAGCCGCCGGCACAACAATAGGAGAGCACCGTCGGCGGAGTTGCACGGCTCCGCCGCTAAACACGCTTGTGGCGCCACTCACGTAGGGGGAAGGGGGGGGGTACGTCAGCTGGAAGTGCGGCGGGTGCGGCCGTGGGAGCATCGCGGTACGCGTGTTTTTGTGGTTTTTCTGCATTTATCGAGTGTTCCAGTCTGAAGTACCACTAGATGTACGTGTTCTAAGCATTCTTACTGCGAACCTAGCCTGAACGATACCTAAAGCTGGTTCACAACCGCACCTCACGCTTATTTGAGTATTGACAAAACCGGCGTACTGTTATGCGATTTCCATACTCTATTTAAACTGGCATATGTAGTACACCGTTCATATAATGACAGCGCACGTGAAAAATAATGATTTAAATGAACATATTCGACAGAGATCTGTCTGGCTGGGTGAAAAATTCATACGACAAATAATAAACTCTCCAGCCACTTTGCAAAAGTTAAACTTTAAAAGCTATAAAACTGACCCGACGTTTCGGGACCGATTCGGTCCCTTCCTCAGGGGTGACTGTTCGGCCGGCTCCGAGGCTAGCGAGTTTCTTTGGTGGTGTCCCCCCTCCCTCGTCCTTCTTCCCGCCGTTCTTCTTGCCGCGGTGTTTCTTCCACTGGCTCCATAGACCGTGCACGTACACATTCGGCAAGGTTCCAGTTGAGCGGTTGACGTTTCCCGGTGTTGTTTGTATATGCCAGGATTCCAACAACTGCCTTTTTGTGTGGTTGCCTTCCGTGTCGATGACCCGGGCGTCGTCAAAATTGATGCGGTGGTCCATCTTTTCGCTGTGTTCAGCGAGGGCGTTTCGCGCGGCGTTGAAGCTACGCACGTCGTTCGATGTTGCCGTATCCTTTCGGGGAAGTTTTTTGTCTCACCGATGTAAGTGGCGTTACAGTCCGTGCATGGAACCGCGTAGACCAAACCGGGGCATCTTTCTTTTGGCAATCGGTCTTTTGGCCGTGGCAGGAGACGCCCGATTGTTGACACGGCTTGTGCGCTACCTGGATGCCTTCTCTTCCCAGCAGTCTGGACAGTTGCTCGCTGATTCCCGGAACGTATGGGACCGAGATGCGGTAGGAACGTTTGGGGGAAGCCTCATTATTAGTGTCACCCATTGCAGAAGAATGCGGATGGGGGACGCTTTTCCGGCGTCGCTTCGCTGGCGCACTCGGCGAATAAAGCTCTTCGGGTATCCATTGTCCAGGAGGTCGGCGGTGATCGCTTTTTCTTCTTTCCTCCGTATTTCTTTGGAGCTGCAGACGGCCTCTGCGCGATTCAGGAGTGTGTTGACCACTGATGTTTGTGGGCGGTCGGGTGGTTAGAGCTGAACTGCAGTATCGTCCGGTGTGTGTAGGTTTTCGGTACACCGAGAAGCTCAAACGTCCTTTCAGCCCCTTTTTGCCGTTTCACTAGCACATCCAGAAAAGGAAGCACGTTGTTCTTTTCATGTTCCACGGTGAATTGAATCGCCGGTTCCATCGAATTTAGTGTGCCAGGAAACCGTCGATGTTAGACTCCTTGATCACGCAAAAGACGTCATCCACATACCTCAAAAATATTGCTGGTGGTTCGGCGAACGTGTCCAAAGCTCGTGTTTCGATGTGTTCCATCGTCAGGTTTGCCGCTGTGGCTGAAATGGCGGCTCCCATGGCGGTTCCCCTTGTTTGTTGGAAGAATTCACCTCCGACAGAAAAATATGTTGCGTTGAGGCAGAACTCCATCAGACGGCACAGTTCGTCCGTGCTGAGGTTCGTCCTTTCGCTGAGGTTCTCATCCTTCTCCAGGGCGGCTCGGGCAGCTGAGACCGCGAGGGGTACGGGCACGCTCGTGAACAGCGAAACTACATCGAAAGACACGAGGCTTTCGTCACTGCCGATTGTCACCTCCGACATGCGCTGAACAAAATGGGTGGCGTTCTTTACATGTCTGGCTGTCTTCCCACTGACCCGACCCAAACGTCGGGTCAGTTTTATAGCTTTTAAAGTTTAACTTTGCAAAGTGGCTGGAGAGTTTATTATTGTCGTATGAAAATAATGATTCAGAGGCTTTTGAAAGTGCGAGCTAATGGGGGCACGAACTCTATTCCAGAGAGATTGCGGACTTACAATTTCACATATTTTCGTGATAGCGGCTTCTGGAAAAATGTTTTATAACGTCGTTCTTATCCGTGGTTGTAGAAGCATAGTTGACAAGGAGTGGCCTAATGAATCTTGTGCAAACCAGCACGGCTAGATCATTGTGGTGCTGGCTATCAGACGTAGTGCACTTCAGTAGCGCTGAATTTGACACGGCTGGAACAGCTGCTTCAAGCAGTGTTTTCAGGGGCTTTTGAAGCCTTGGCTCCTTTTGAAGTGCCGTTTCTACAAACTGCCGCAAGGTTTCCAGGACGTAGAGCAGCTTGTCCGAAGGATAGAGCAGTCCGCCTCTGTCTTGATGCCGAACAACTGCTGGAGTGGCTGGTTGGAAAGAGCTTTCGTTGTAACGGCACAGCAATCTTCACAATTCATGTGCTCCATAACAACGCGTGCGATGTAGCCACCAACATAAACTGCTGACAGCTGCAATGTTGGAAGTCTAGCTGGCACATTTGTCCGCTTCAAGCGCCCAACACGTGAACAGCTTCCTCTGGCAGCTTGGCGGAAATCGTTGGCGTCTGCTGCTGCCTTGCAACCACAACCCCGTTGTGTTGTCCAGCTTCTTCACTGCGAAGCACGTTACTGTTTTCTGATGCAGCTGCAATACCCGTTTTTAGGAGCTTTTGCAAGCCACTCACTGCAGATCGGGCATCCAGCTGGTCATTGCAGCCCAGTGATCGCCGGAGTGTTCCAAACAACGACTCAATCGGATCGCTGCTAAATTTCCGCGTAAGAACAATAGAAAATCTCTGTTCTTAGCAAATAAGCGAATGCAGGCACTGTATAATACGTTGTCAGCAGAGTGCCTCGTAGGTTTCAGTGGTCAAGAAGCCACGAGCATGCGTTTGCTTGCTTCTTGAGATTCTCCATGTACTCCGGAAAAGTTACTTCCAGCCATTCAAGGCGCTGGTCATCAGGGTCATCGTAATGCCGAACATCGGGGAACCTTTGATGAACATGCTGAAGTTTGTTGCTCGTGTCGTGCAAGATCAACCATCGGGATATGTTTTTCATGAACACGATGGTTGTCCTCCAGCGGCAAAAATAGGGTGGCCACTGTGCCCAGCTTGTTTCTTTAAGAATTCAAGTGCCGAAGTCACGTCCGGAGAAAGCACTTCCACCGCCTTTTGCACATTCATCTTCTCGATGTTGTTAGGGTAGACATGCTTTCTGCTCAAGCACCTCACTGCTTTACTAGCCATTCCTTCTGCATTTCGTACAGCTTCTTCAGAAATATTGCAGACACTTCCCCTCCATTGCCAAGGTCCCGAGCAAGAAACTGTGATCGCACGTTCTTCAATACATGACAGTAGTCGAAACTTAGAAAAAGAAGCCTATCAGCGTCACACGGATGCTGAATCCTATAGGTAAGGAATCCGCCACAAAGGTCCTTCATCGCACTAACGTTCACTTTGTGATTGTCAGTCACGAGACGCACTATTCTAAAACCAGCTTCTTCAACCTTTTCCATCACATACCGAATCAACTTTGAGAGTTGGGAGCCGTTCAGACCTTTCGTAAAGAAGTACGATACTGGTATTCTGTAAGACGTCGAGAGCCCGTTGATCACAAAGCACAACAAGGAATTGGCGAGCACAGCCTCACTTTCAGGCTCATTCGCTACACCCATGTCTACATGGCCGACGAAACAGTCTTGTTGCTTATTATATTGCAACTTTGGCTTGATGCGCATTTCGTCGACGATAAGGGTACACATCTTCGATTGAGGTGCCTCAAGCTTGTCAAGTTCAGCTTTTAGGCGGCCTTGTATCAAGTCATTGACTCCTGTTTCTCCAGAACTGCTCCCGATGTAGTTTTGAAGGGTGTTTCTGCATGGAAGCTTCAGCAGCCTTTCTTTTCTCGCATGCTCATACGCCTTCGTCGACAGGTGCCTGAGTATTACGCAGTGTCGCACCACATCCTCCGTCCAGGTTGGTTTCTTGCGCCTGAAGTTAGTAATCTGGTTCAATAGGAATACAGCAGGGAGGTCCTTCTCTTTCGCTTGCTCACAGATGTACTCCAAGTCGGCAAAATGGCAGTCATCTTTTAATTTCTTAAGCTCCTCTTTGTATTGGTCAGCTGTTTGGCGAAACCTTTCCACCTGATTTTTCAACTCCCTCTCCTTTCTTTTCCATTTCGCTCTTTCAACTGCTAAGAGGCTGGACAAGCCTACATCAACTTGCGTTGCTTGGTCCGCGACTGTTTTATGAGCACAAGGTGTTGCCTCATCCAAGATCGTTTCACTGTGCATTGTTTGCTGCTGGCCATCCAGAGAAGTGTCGTTCATGCACTTTGATGTTTGCAGTTCCAAGTCAATGCCATTCGAAGTTGACGCTTCACCGTGAGTATCTTCTCGGTGCCTATTCCGTTTTCGTTTCGGCACGTTTTCGTTATCTTCACATTGTGAAGCCGATCGTTTCTGGATGCTTTCAGTGGTCCTCTCCTTCAACGGTTGTGGTCTGAGGTACGATGGGTAGTCGGGAAACACGGTGGGGATAACGCCTTTTTTCAGGCGACGCCGTTTTCCCTCTGCGAAGTCTGTCTCCCTGAAGTGTTTGCTGCACACTCTGGAGTAGTTCGACGTCGTGTTGGGCACCCAGTCGTCTCTTCGTATAGCCTTTATCCATTGCTGCCGTGCTGTCTCCTCCGCAGGAATTTCGTGAAAAGAAACACCAGGAATCCTTTGTTTCCCATCCGACCGGCAATGTGGCACACAGCAGTACGCCATCGGGCGCAAGGAGGTCGCATACAACTTTTTGATCGGCTGTCCTACGTCAACGACACTATCCTTTGCTTCGTGCGATGGCTACAAGCGCTTGCAGGTATATCGGCAAACAATCGCAGCAAGAAAACGTCGCAACACGCGATTTCTTAGGCGCAGCAGCATGCGACACAGCGGTGGGAGCTTCACAAGGCACAAAAAATAACCCCTACGTGGGTAGCGCCGCGCCGCGGTGGAATGCAGCGTAAAACCACGGTGGGTGAGAGGGAAGGACGACGGTCGCCGAGAGAGCGTTTGACGGGCACAGAAAGTATAGAGGAGGCTATGCTCAATGCATATGGCTTCTTTCTTACGACGTTTTTGTCGTGTAGTTCGAAGGGAACTTCGATTGCTGTGGTAGCTGTGGGATAAGTGCCAACAGAAATGAGCTCCGCGTACTTCGACGTGACTTCGTCGGCACACTTTACAATTTTAGGATGCGTTCCTCTAATATGGGAGCAACTTTCGACATTGTCAGTTGTTATGACATCGTTCCACAGTATATTTATCTTCAGACGTTTCATGTCGGGTCGGGACAGAAGAAAATCAAAATTAACACCCGACATTACGAGGCTTTTCACCCGTACTGACCGGCCTCTGAAGTGAACTTCTACCTCGGTCCATTTCGTGAACTCCCTGCAGGTTCCGTCAAAGCTACACACCCTGATGGTTTTCCTGGACAGATGTCATCTTTAGGTACCATCTCCTCGTTAATCAGGCTCACTGAAGCACCCGTGTCGATCAGCGCTGAAATGTTGGAGCCACTGACAACCATCTCAGCGAAGAGAATGTTTGGGATTACAATAAAAACGGTCTCTCGCTCCACTAAATGCCCCTGCAAACAATTATGCGACGATTCTCCGAGTGATGTGTCAGTCTCATAGAATTTACGTGACGGCTGATCTGTCACGCAATTCGCGTGCGGGAAGACGCCTTTTCTAAAGGATCCTGCTTCATTTGGTTGCGGTGGTGGATCTTTCAACCCGATTGCATCTGTAGAGTCAGAACTAATGTACTTCAAACCATGAAGCAGCTCCTCAGACGTTACAGGTGCCTTGAGTTCCATTTGCCTTCGACTTCCTTTCTTCGTTCCCTGTATTATGAGTGGTACGATGCATGATTCTGGAAGGCTCGGATCGGCGTTATACAGCAATTGTTGTTTTACGAAGAAATAGTCGACTACGTTCTCACTGTTTTGTTCATGCTTGAGGGCTTTATCCCATAATTCTACTGCGTTCTTTCTGAAGGCATTGACATAGCTGTCCTTCCATGACTGCCATGAATCTTCTTTGTGTTGGGCAAAACGCAAGTCAAACCATTGTTTGGCATTTTCAGAAAGGCATGCTCGCATATTTCGTATTTTGTCGCAGTCCGTGTGCCAATGATTCTGCTCACATGCACATTCGAATGCGTTCAACCAATAATCTACACCGGAACTGCCGTCAAAGATGTCCGGGTTGTGGGGATCGAGAGCGTCCTCCTACCTGGCGCCTCGTTCCCCAGCTGCCGCGCGCGGGCCGGCCGCGTAGCCCGGGCGCACTTAGGCACCGGCAATCGCCAAGATGGCGGCCAGGGCACCTCTTTGTCTGGGCGAGCCAAGCGTCGGCTCAGTCCCGCGCTGGCATGTCCGGGCAAGCTATGCTGGCGCGCTGCGCGGGCCTACGTCACAACGCAGCGCCATTCCCCATTGGGCCGCTGGTGACACCCTCCTCTCCTACGAGCTAAGATGCGCCCGACGATTCGCTCGTGGCGGCAGATGCTCTCAGGCTAGCACGAGAGGTTGACGCGCTGCTCTAGCAGGCGGCTTCTCGTTCGGGTGCTCGACCGCTGCCCTTTGTGTGGTAGTCTTAGCGCCGCTGGCAAGCGTACTCGATCGGTCTTGCGGAGTTCCCCTTACGGCCTGCAAGCCTGTGAGTGTCGTACTGTGCTGCATCTTGGGTTAATAAACCCGTTGTTGTTGTTACCCTGCCTCGTGCGTGGTTTCTGCGCCGTGCCGGAGAATCGACGAACCCGGCCGTAGCGTCTTTGTTCGCTGCGGCAGTGGAGAACGTCGCGTCCTACACGGTCGCGCTCGTAGGTAAGCCTAGTGCAAACCTATCTCCACATAACTGGCGCCCAACTTGGTTTCGGCATGGCTTCAGAGCAGACCCCCCTCGAGGCGCTCGTTCCTGTTCGATCCTGTGGCGACGGACTTGATCTCGTTCGAGGCGGACGGCGGCGACAGCACGGGGTACGGCCCTCTCGGCGACCCTCTGCTTTCGTTCACCGGAGAGATCCCTTTTTCGGGGCCCCCTACAGTGACGCGAGCCGCTTGAACGAGGACCACAGTCCTAGCCAAGCCAGTAACGGGCTGTATCAGCTGTTCGAGACTCACGCACTTACGGGCCCGTCCCCGGCGCAGTCTCCGCTCGCTGGCCTTTCCTTGTCAGCAGCGCAGTTGACGGCCCAAACCGCCGCACCCGAACCTTCCTACCTAGGCCACTTAGGTGTCGGCATGCACGCTCTCACTGACCCATCTTGGTCAGGAGCGCAAAGGGTTGACAACGTCGTGCGCGAGCCAGCTCGCTTGGCCGACAACGTCGCCGCGTTTCCCGACGCTTGCATGACTCAGACTCACGTAGGCGGTACTTTCGACAGACGTGGGCCACCGTGCTCCGCGGTCGATCCGCTTGCCTATCGTGCGAGGCCTCATGCGCCCGTCGGAGCGGAAACAACCCTACACTCCTCCATGCCGTTTACTGGCCCTTTTCGGTCTGACGTGCATGCCGGAGAAAAGGCGCGCGACCCTGTTACGGCCGCGCCTGCGTCGGAGCAATCGCCGCTGCACGCAACTGCGGCGCAGCTCCTAAACGTCCTGTTGGAAGCGGCGCGCTCGCAGCCTTGTGCTGTAAAGGGAGGCCTCGAGTCTCCTCAGCCAAGCGCACCGAGTAGCCTAAGGGTACCTCTGCCTGAGTACAGCGGTTATTCGGACCGCATGAGTGCCACAGAGTACCTCGAGGCGCTGCACTGCTATCAGCGGGCGATGGGGCTGAGCGACAGAGTTATGCTCGGTAGCGTATTGCCTGTATCGCTGACAGCCCAAGCGGCGCGGTGGTACCGACTTGTCGGCCACCAAGCTCGTTCGATGGAGGAGTTTAGGGCGCTCTTCCGTAGCGAATTCCTTCCTCCCGACTACGAGCGCCGCATGCGTCGCGAGCTAGAGCTTCGCACACAGCATCCCGACGAATCTCTTCTCGAGTACGTCCGGGCTTTGCAGGAGCTCTACCTCCTTGCCGATCCTACGGCATCAGACGCCGAGAAGGTGGAGCGAGTCATACGTCAGGCTCATCCAACCTTCGCCGCTTACCTTCGGAGCGCCCGTTATCGTGACCTAAACGAGCTGGCATCCGATGCGAAGCGTATTCAGGGCGACATACTGGCGGCGAGAGCCTACCGCCCGCCGCCGCCGCCGTCCGCTTCTCTCGAGCCTCGTTGTGCGTGGGCTGGTGGTGACTCGTCACCCCGTGATCCCCCTAATCACGAGGTGGCCTCGGCCGTGAGAGAGCAACGAGACGCGCCGGACGTTTCGGACCGCGCTCTCGACCCGTACTCGTACGCTCGGGCGTGCCCCTTTGCACTGCAGGGCGAACGAGAACGGAACCCCCGTGCCCCAATGCACGAGAAGAGATCCGATCGCGGAGCCCCCCTGCGGCTAGCGAACGGAGGCCTCCTAGCTCTCAAGGGTCGCCAAAATCCCTCACTGATGGGGGAAAAGGCGTCGTCTGCTACCGTTGTCATGAGCGTGGCCACACCGCGCGATCATGCAACGCGCCCCAACCGACGCAAGGGCCTGTTCGCCCGTCGGGAAACGGGGTGAGCCGTCGGTGAGCTCCCCCTCGCCGGCGGCTACAGCAGTACGAGAGCATGGGGGTGTAACCCAACCTCTGGCACCGATGGCGTGTCGCGCTGGACATGACTTTCCAGCCACGCCGGCGCCGTTCATCGCCCTTACGATCGCTGGTCGAGAGTTTGCGGCGTTGCTGGATAGCGGGGCTTCGATCTCGCTGTTCGGCGAAGAGGTTATGGCTCATTTGCGCGACCGCTCTGTCCGCATTCGAGCTTGCGACACTGCCTTCCATCTCGCCAGCGGTACCGCCACCTCGTGCGGCGCTGCGCGGTTGGTTGTGCGCTGGGAGAATCGCGCGCGCCGACAGCGCTTCGTGCATCTCCCGGCTCTTTCCGTGCCCGTGATTCTTGGTCGCGACTTTCTCGCGCACACGGGTATCGTGATAGACGTCGCGAGCGGAGGCTACAGGGACGGCCCTTCCGGCGCCCTACGGCCATTCGCTACACCTCCCGTGGTCTCGGCTGCCCGTAAGTCGCCGGACGCCACGAGAGAGCAGGAGGAGAGGAGACAAAACTTGGCCCCTTCGGCCCGTGTCTCTTACTCCGACGCCAAGACTGGCCCTTTGGCCGGCGCGGCAGAAAACGGTCCGTGCCTACCGCTTTCTCTCGAGCATAGCGCTACCGTGGAGGACGAGGTCTCGGCTACGCCGGTGACCACCCCGGTAAGCAGCAGCTCGGATCACTCGCTGCCGCCTTTGCCGGACAGCTTGTCGACACATAAGAAGGCGCGCCTGTCGTCGCTGTTGACACGTTTCAGTGACATGTTCACGGAACGCCCGGGTTGCACCTCTCTGGTGAGGCACCGGATTGACACAGGCGACGCACAACCGTGGAAATGCAATCCTCGCCCCGTCAGTGCGGCAAAGAGGAAAGCAATTGACCAGGCATTGGATGAGCTGATTGAGACCGGAGTTGTCCAACGCTCAAACAGTCCCTGGGGTTCACCGGTGGTAATGGTCCCCAAAAGAGACGGCTCTCACCGGCTCTGTGTGGACTACCGCCGGCTGAACGAGGTCACGAGGAAGGATGCTTATCCTATGCCTAACGTTGACTCGATCGTGGCTGCGCTAGGCGGTGCTTGCTACTTCAGCACCTTGGATGCTAGCCGCGGTTACCTGCAGGTTCAGATGGAGCCGGCTGACGCGGAGAAAACTGCGTTCACCTCCCACAGAGGTTTGTACGAGTTTACCCGCATGCCGTTTGGCTGTTCTGGAGCTGCAGCTACGTTCCAGAGACTGATAGACCGCGTTCTCGGGGACGCTAAATGGCAACACGCCATGGCGTACCTCGACGACATCGTCATCTTCTCTCGAACGTTCGAGGAGCACCTCCGCCACTTGCAGGACGTCCTCGAGAGGTTGCGTGCCGCCGGGTTGACCTTGAACCCGAAGAAGGCTCAAATAGCTGAGACTCGCATTTCGCTATTGGGCTTTACCATCGAGAGCGGTCGCGTTCTGCCGTGCGAGGAGAAGGTACGTGCCATTGTGGAGTACCCGACGCCGGCGAACATTCAGGGCCTGAGGCGCTTTTTGGGCATGGTGAACTACTACCGGCAGTTCATCCCAAATTGCGCGGACCTCCAAGCGCCCTTGACCGCACTGTTGAAAAAGTCGGCACGATGGAGCTGGGGGCCAGAGCAAGAGCGAGCCTTCAAGGCTCTATCTCAAGCTCTAGTGGCCACAGCCGATCTGAAGCTGCCCGACCTCAACAGGGAGTTCGTTGTCCAAGCGGACGCGAGCGACCTGGGTCTCGGAGCGGTACTGCTTCAGGAGCACGACGGCGTCCTCCGGCCAGTCGCCTTTGCGAGCCGGTCACTTAACGCCGCCGAGCGCAACTACAGCGTGACTGAACGGGAATGTCTCGCTATAGTCTTTGCTCTCCGGAAGTTCGACTGCTACGTCGACGGTGTGCCATTCGTGGTGGAGACGGACCACATGGCACTCACCTGGCTTAAGCGCTTGCGCGAGCCCTCGGGCCGCCTCGCGCGCTGGGCGTTGACCTTGCAGCGGTACAACTTTGTTGTGCGCTACCGGAAAGGGAGTTCGAACGTCGTGGCCGACGCCTTGTCGCGTGCCCCCGTTTTGGCGTCCGACACTTGTGTCCGCCACTCCCATGAGCAGTTGCACCAAGTAGACTCCGGGGCCCCTGGCTCCAATGGGTCGAAAGGCGCGAACCCCGACGGTGAAGTGACTTTCCAGTCGACCGCCTCGGGTGAGGACGCATACCTGGTAGACCCTGTCACGTCCGCCGGTATCGTCTTCAGCAGAGAGGACCTACTCAAGGCACAGCAGGACGATCCGTTTTGTCAGCAAATTGTTGACGGGCTCAAAGAGCTGAGCTCCCAAGAGGAGCGGGGCGGTCAAGCCGCCGGGCGCAAACGGACAGCTGGTATTGCTGTCGGCGCCGAGTGCCGGACGCAGACTGGTATTGCTGCGGGCACATTGGACTCGTATCTGCTTGATGCTGATGGCGTTCTCCTGCGCTATGTCCCATCTGAAGAAGCTCCCCAGGAGTCTTTCAAGGTGGTGATACCCCGCAGTCTAAGGAAAGCCACCCTCGGCTATTTCCACGACTCGCGGTTGGCCGGACATGCGAGTGGCCTTAAGACTTTTCAAAAGTTGTGCCGCTCTGCTACCTGGCCTGGCATGAAGCGTGATGCCTTTCACTACGCCCGCTCATGCCGCGTGTGCCAATGCGTGAAGCCTCGTGGTGGCAAGCCTCCCGGGCTCATGCAGCCGATCGACAGCCAACGACCCTGGCAAGTCGCGGCCTGTGACATTATGGGACCTTTCCCAAGAAGCCGGAGAGGCCATGTTTTTCTCCTGGCTGTCACAGATCACTTCACGAAGTGGGTCGAGCTGTTTCCCCTTCGGAAGCTAACGGCACGCGCAATCTGGGACAAGTTGACCGAGGTCTTTACCCGCTTTGGCTTTCCGGCGGAGTTGATCACGGACAATGCGTCCTATTTCACGGCCAAGGTGTTTGTGGATGCGTGTGCTGCCTTTGGCATTAAGCACCGCAAAACAACCACGTATCACCCACAGGCCAACCCGACTGAGCGGATAAACCGAAACCTCAAGCCCTTGCTGACAGCCTTTGCGCAGCAACACAGGGATTGGGATGCCTGTCTTAACGAGATAGGCTTCTCCTTGCGGTCCACGGTGAACCGTTCAACCGGGTACACGCCCGCTTTCCTCAACTTTGGGAGAGAGCTGCCTAACCCCATGGACCGCGTTCTGCGGGGCGGCAGCGGGGCGCCCTCCACAAAAGCCGGCCCGTCTGGCTACGCGGCGGAACTGCGCTCACGGATGGACGCAGCCCACGACCTGGCGCGTTCCAACCTGGCAAAAGCGCGAGCTGGACAGAAGGCTCAATACGACCGGTCGCATCGGGAAGTGCACTACGATGTCGGCGATCTCGTCCTCAGGCGCAATCACGTCTTGAGTGACGCCGCCAAAGGCATCTCTGCCTCCCTGTCGGCCAAGTGGTTGGGCCCATACCGAGTGCAGACCAAAGTGTCGCCTCTGGTGTACAAGCTGGCTGACTCCCAAGGGAGGCAAGTCGGCGGTCCAGTTAACGTCTCCGACCTCAAACCTTTTGTTGCCCGCAGCAACGACTTGGGAGGGGGGGAGGCGGTCACCGCACCGCAGGAAAACCGTGAGAAGGCTGGCTCCAAGCCACGCCATCGGTACAATCTGCGGAAACGCACTTAAGCAACCTTTCTCCCACTGACAGGTAGCTGGACTTTATTCCATACCATGACAGTGAATGGAGAATAACCGCTAAGGTGCGGCGGCACACGTCGGGAAGTGGTAGAAGGCCCTCTTGGCCGAAAATACCCTCTGACGTGTTGTCCAAGCCATAACCTGGCAAGCGCCCCCTTTGTTGGGCAGCACTGTCAGGCAGGCACCCTTTTTGGCAAGCCGGCTATGCCGGGGACATTTCTGTCCACTCCTGCGTCGCCCTGTCGTCTCCCTGCGCCTGGCTCTACTGGGCCGCCCAGCGTGTCGCTGATCCTGTGGCCCGCTGTTCTCTGGTCCCTCCAGCTGTGACCTGGTACCCACCTTCTGCCCTGCAGTCACCTCCACCCTGCCTTACCCACCTGGCAGCTTCGGTAGCCACCCTCGGCGGCTATTCCGCCCACTCAAGCTTTGGCCCAGGCCCGAGCGTGGTCGCTTCGGCCTCCGTTCCTGGCTGCCTGCTGTTCCGGCCTGCTGTTCCTGTGTGGCCCCCGTCCCAGCGACTTCCGGCAGTGGGCTGCCGCACGCAACTGGCAGCCACGCCTCGTACGTTCCCGGCTGCCAACCTCTCCAGTCCGGCGAACTTCAAGCGGGCTGGCTGCCCGCCCTTGTGCAGTCTTTCCCCCGTTCCTCCTGGGCTGTGGACCTTCTTCCCGGCGGTGGGCTCTCCCCTTGTGGTGGAACTTTTGGTGGGACGTTTTGTGTGACCATGGCCGACTTTTGGACTTGTACCTTCAGGAAGACGACATCCCCCTGTTGGACTTTGCCCCGTTGACCAGCCCCCTTGCGGCTGAGCTGACCTTGCCACATGGCCTCGGACAGCCTCTTTCACAGGCTGGCCTCGGTCTTTAGGAGGGGGGAATGTGGGGATCGAGAGCGTCCTCCTACCTGGCGCCTCGTTCCCCAGCTGCCGCGCGCGGGCCGGCCGCGTAGCCCGGGCGCACTTAGGCACCGGCAATCGCCAAGATGGCGGCCAGGGCACCTCTTTGTCTGGGCGAGCCAAGCGTCGGCTCAGTCCCGCGCTGGCATGTCCGGGCAAGCTATGCTGGCGCGCTGCGCGGGCCTACGTCACAACGCAGCGCCATTCCCCATTGGGCCGCTGGTGACACCCTCCTCTCCTACGAGCTAAGATGCGCCCGACGATTCGCTCGTGGCGGCAGATGCTCTCAGGCTAGCACGAGAGGTTGACGCGCTGCTCTAGCAGGCGGCTTCTCGTTCGGGTGCTCGACCGCTGCCCTTTGTGTGGTAGTCTTAGCGCCGCTGGCAAGCGTACTCGATCGGTCTTGCGGAGTTCCCCTTACGGCCTGCAAGCCTGTGGGTGTCGTACTGTGCTGCATCTTGGGTTAATAAACCCGTTGTTGTTGTTACCCTGCCTCGTGCGTGGTTTCTGCGCCGTGCCGGAGAATCGACGAACCCGGCCGTAGCGTCTTTGTTCGCTGCGGCAGTGGAGAACGTCGCGTCCCTACACGGTCGCGCTCGTAGGTAAGCCTAGTGCAAACCTATCTCCACAGGGTTTACTTTCATGTGACGGGTCCTGTCTGATGCCAGAACCGCCAAGAGTGCTTGCTGGTGCTGTAGTTGCTGCTTTTGCAACCAAGTGAACTGAGAAAGAACGTTCGACCAGCTTGACGTATCTGTAATTGCATCAGAATGGCTCGCCAGTTGCTCCTTAATGGTGTTTTGCTTTTTCCAGGCTTCGAACTCCGAAGAAGGTATATTTACCTTCACAGTACCTCTGGCGATGACGTCGCTGATTGGCCCTTTGGCAATGGTGGCGATGGACTCGATTCGGCCAGGTGTTGTCATCTCTTCTGGCGCCGCAACGAAGTTCTCGCCGTCTAGCTTGTAGCCTGCGATCAGTGGCTCGCCGTCCCGCTGTGTGAGGTAGAAGGTCACCCACATCTTCCGGATCCTGTCAAAGGCTGCGCCAAATATAAAGTTCCAACGAAAGCAGTTTGCTTTCAGTCATTTTATTTACTTTTCTTCTGGCTTCTTCTACCTCTTCCTCTAGCCTCCTCTTTTCCGTCTTCTCCAACCAGTTCTTTTGGATCACTACATCTATCTATCTATCTATCTATCTATCTATCTATCTATCTATCTATCTATCTATCTATCTATCTATCTATCTATCTATCTATCTATCTATCTATCTATCTATCTATCTATCTATCTATCTATCTATCTATCTATCTATCTATCTATCTATCTATCTATCTATCTATCTATCCGCCTAGGCTTTGTGTAGAAAGATACAATAAAAAAATCACGCCATATCCACGAAGTGAATGATGATGAGTGGGCGAAGCTCCGGAGGTAATCTGGTAAACCGTCAATCCCCGTAAATTTTGCCCACTCGATCATCATACAAAGACCTTACACACAAACGCGGGGGTCCTCATATATGACGTTAAGCTCAGGGGAACGTTTGTTGTCGGCGTTGCCGTTTTGCCTTTGGAGGGCGAGAGCGCGTTCACGATCGTTTTCATCCATGGCAGAAAGAGAACGTGTGGCCTGACACACGCTTATACTTTATGGTCATCGGTTTGTTGTCGGCGTAGCCGTTTTGCCTTTCGAGGGCGAGAGCGCGTTCACGATCGTTTTCATCCATGGCAGAAATAGAACGTGTGGCCTGACACACGCTTATACTTCATGGTCATCGGCGTCATCGTCATCGTTATCACGTGTAGCGGGCACATTCTACTATAGCACTCTGAAACGCGGTTCCGAAAACACAGCGCGGTTTATTAATGTATCTCCGCCATTGTTCCAACTCCTTCTTCTTCCTCCTCAGCAGACTACCCACTACTAGTTTATGTCCCAACTGCGTCGTGCCAGAAGAAGAAGAAAAGTATGCCACAGATAGGCCCCCCCTGCAGACAAGTGGCCGTGGGCACTTGAAGAAAAAAAAATGATCAGACGGAGCTTGTCAGAATGGGTGCCGGCTTGATCCTTTCAATGCTGACTGTGTCTTCATACCCATTACGCAGGATTGTAAAATGATGTTCAGAACGCTTGATGACTGGGAAAGGACCGTCATAGCGAGGCTGAAGAGCACGGCGAGACGCATCGACACGAACAAAAACGTGTGAAGATGTCTGTAAGTTTGCCGGCAGAAAAACGTCGTTCTTAGTGTGAGCTGAAGTTGGTGATGGGCGCAAGTTTTGCATGAAGACCCGCAGACGCTGGACGAAAGAAGATCGATCCGAAACACTCTGCGTAGTAACGGGGCTGACGAGGTCACCAGGCAAACGGAGTGTGCAGCCATAAACCATCTCGGCTACAGAGCAGGCAAGTTCTGGCCGAAGTGTTGAACGCAGGCCGAGAAGCACGATGGGGAGGTGTGATACCCAATCTTCGGCGTGAGGCTGCGAGGCGAGTGCTGCTTTTAGATGACGGTGGAGTCTCTCCACTAAGCCATTTGATGCTGGATGATACGCAGTTGTGCGAATACGCGCACAACCCAGTAGAGATGTGACAGAGGTGAAAAGCGCTGACTCAAACTGTCTGCCTCGATCGGTAGTCACCGTTGATGGTACACCGAAACGGCTAATCCAGGTAGCAAGAAAGGTACGAGCAACTGTTTCTGCCGTGATGTCAGGCATTGGAGCTGCTTCAGGCCACCTAGTGTACCTGTCAATACACGTAAGCAAATACGTATTTCCCCGACATGGAGGTAAAGGCCCGACAATGTCCAAATGAATGGTGTCGAAACGTGCATCAGGGAGAGGGAATTTTCCCCATGGAGGCTTGGTGTGCCGTTGTACCTTGATACGCTGACACGCTGTGCAAGTGCGAACCCAGTCACGAATGTTAGCGCGTATGCGCGGCCAGACATAGCGTTCAGTGACCAGGTGTTGCGTAGCTCTTACGCCTGGATGGCAGATGGAGTGGAGGGTGTCAAAAACAGCACGACGCAGCTGTGAAGGAACATAGATACGAGTGCAGTTGTGTGAAACATCGCACCAGAGCGTAACGTCGTCGCCGGGAAAGTTGACTTGTTCCAGTCGGAGGGAAGTAGAGTATCGGAGTCGTGGAAGCTCATCGTCTAATACCTGTGCCTCCGCGAGCGAAGACAATGAAAGGTCGGTGGTGCCTGTCGTGGCATTGATGGTAATACGACTGAGAGCGTCCGCTGCACTGTTAAAGCTGCCTTTTACATAACGTATGTCTGTGGTGAATTCGGCAATGAAAGCAAGGTGCCGAAGTTCTCTAGGAGCGTGCGTGGCACTGCAGGAACGTAAAGCCGAAACAAGTGGCTTGTGGTCAGTAAGAATGGCAAATTGTCGCCCTTCAAGGAAGTACCTGAAATGCTTCACCGCAAGGTAGGCCGCGAGGAGCTCCCGTCCGAAAGTACTGTATCGGCGCTCAGTGTCGCGTAACTTGCGGGAGAAGAAGGAAATTGGAGCCCATGCACCATTGATCCATTGATGAAGAGCGGCTCCAACTGCTTCTGAAGAAGCGTCCACCATGAGGCTAGTGAGAGCAGTTGGTGAAGGGTGATGGAGGAGGGTGGCCTGGGCGAGTTTGGTCTTAACGGCGGCAAAAGATTGATCCGCGACCGTGTCCCAGGGAAGTGCGGCTGACTCGGCTTGCGAAGTCGAGAGTAGTGCTTCCAGAGGCTGCAGCAGTGTAGAGCATGTAGGGATGAAGCGGCGATAAAAATTGACGAGTCCGAGAAAACGTCGCAGACTACGTATGGACGTGGGAGGCGGGTACTCGAGGATAGCTTGAACCTTGTCAGGTAGAGGAGTGATGCCATCTTTAGTGATCTGATGTCCGAGGAATGCTATCTCCGAGACTCCAAACTGACACTTTTCTACATTGATGACAAGGTCGTAATCACGCAGTCGAGTGAAAAGCTCACGTAGATGTGCCTTGTGCGTTTCAGCGTCCTTGCTGGCAACGAGAAGATCATCGATATAGGCGAAACAAAACGGCAAGCCTCTTGTGACTTCGTCTATAAAACGCTGAAATGTCTGAGCTGCGTTTCTCAAACCGAAGGGCATTCGTAAATACTCATAGAGTCCAAATGGGGTAATTATTGCAGTTTTGGGAATGTCAGAAGGCTCAACGGGGATCTGGTGATAAGCTTTCACGAGATCAATCTTCGAGTATACTGTTGTGCCGGTTAAAAAGGCAGTACAGTCCTGAATATTGGGTAACGGGTATCGATCTGGAACGGTGACTGCATTGAGAGCCCGATAATCACCACAGGGCCGCCAGTCATTGTTCTTCTTGGGAACCATGTGTAGCGCCGACGACCACGAGCTTGATGACGGACGAATGATCTGCAGCTGTAACATATGCTCAAACTCGTTGCGAGCAATGCGAAGTTTATCAGGGCCAAGTCGGCGAGGGCGGCAGTGAACCGGTGGGCCTGTGGTTACGATGCAGTGGGTCACAGTGTGCTTGGGGGTCTTATCCATTGGAGACTGCGTTGTAATCTCCGGAAACTCGTTGAGCAGAGCTGTATATGGTGACGTAGGCGGTTTCACGAAAGTGGGGTTTAGGGCCGTAGCGCGTGACAGAAAACCATTGACCGATAAGCCGGTATAGCTGTCCACCAGGCGACAGCGGTTCATATCCACGAGCAGATGAAAATGCCTTAAGAAATCGGCGCCTAAGATTGCGTAGCGTACGTCTGCTATCCAAAATAACCACTGCAGTTTCCTTTTGAGACCGAGATCAAGGGTCAGAGACTTCTGTCCGTAAGTTGCGATGACCGTAGAATTGATCGCTTGTAAAGGAGTTGACTTCTCGCGGAGACGCCGGTCAGTTTTGGACGCTGGAATTATGCTGACTTCTGCTCCAGTGTCCACCAGCAAGCGAAGACCTGTGGTTCTGTCGGTGATGTGGAAGAGGCGGCTTGATGCTTGGCCTTGATCGCCCGCCGCTGTTATTGACGATCGGCCGGAGCGTTTCCCATGCGCCATGAGCAGGGTGGCACACATCTGCGAGCCGCGGCACGAAAACGCCGGTGATAGTAGCATGTGTTCCGCGGTGAAAAGCGGTGCTCGGGCTGGTGGCGGGGCCGTTGCGGAGCAGGCGACGTCAGAGATGGTCGGTGTGGACGAGGCTGGTCATTTAAGTTGCGAATGCTCAGCAATTGCAGACGCAAGTTGGCGACTTCAGCTGCGAGATCTTTTACCGTTTCTCGAAGGGAATCTGCTTCGGAAATCGGAGAGGTGTGGGCAGCGTTTATGACTGCCGGAGCAACGTCCATCATGTCATCGGCCATTTCTGCCAGCTCCGACAGCGTCTTATCCTGAGCTGGGACAAGAGCCATTCGCACGGTAGGTGGAAGACGCTGTAGAAACAACTCACGTAGTATGGATGTTTCCAAGCCGTCCGGCTGGTCCCCAAGCAGATGCTGCAGGTGACGTAGAAACTGTGTAGGACGGCGGTCCCCGAGCTCTTCGTTGCACAGAAGTTGCTGAATGCGCCGATGCTTAGGCGGAACGAGTCGGTGAAGAAGAGCCTGTTTGACTGTCGTATATGGAGTGTCACCAGGCGGGCCCACGAGGATGTCGCGTATTTCGGCCATTGCCTGTGGCGGCAACGCTTCAACGAGGATCTCATGCTTGCGAACTTCTGACGTGATGCGATGAATGCGGAACTTGTTCTCGACTTGAATGAACCATAAGGAGGGATCGGCAAGCCACAGCTGTGGTAGCGTTATGGTAGTAGTACCTCCAACAACACCCGAAGAGGGTACATGGCCAGGTGCAGTGGCAGCGGTACCAGGGCTGAGGCCGTAGAGATGCTCACGCTGCTCCATGGAAGGTCGCGTTCGTAGTCCGGGTCACCAATAAATATAGCACTCTGAAACGCGGTTCCGAAAACACAGCGCGGTTTATTAATGTACCTCCGCCATTGTTCCAACTCCTTCTTCTTCCTCCTCAGCAGACTACCCACTACTAGTTTATGTCCCAACTGCGTCGTGCCAGAAGAAGAAGAAAAGTATGCCACACTACTATACTGGAACGCGCTTATTCTTCATGGTCATCAGTCGTCATCGTCATCTTTCTCACATGGAGTGTATACATCCAACTATGCGTGGCTACCTACTACTACATACTACAAAGGAGGGACAGGCCCACACCCTGAGGAGCTTCACCCCTAAAAGATAGTAATAATAATAATAATATCTGGGGTTTAACGTCCCAAAACCACGATATGATTATGAGAGACGCCGTAGTGGAGGGCTCCGGAATTTCGACCACCTGGGGTTCTTTAACGTGCACCTAAAGCTAAGTACACGGGCCTCAAACATTTTCGCCTCCATCGCCCCTAAAAGATAGAACATTACACTTATACGAGCATGTACAGTAGAATGTAGTACACTTCAACCGGTAATCGCACCTTCTAGTTCTGGTGAAAACAATGCCAGTGAAGGTGCTGAAACAATCGCATAAGTTAGTTTATGGCGCGACTGCGGCGTGAGGAAAGAATAATGAATACTTGAAGCAATTATTGCGTGTGGAAGAGGGGGTTGAGGTGAGGTCATGCCTCTGCCTGGTAGAGTAGCCAGGAAACAGACAGGCAATGGACTTTATTAAGATAGTCCTGAGGAGCACCGCAGCCGTTCAGGGCGGCAGCGCCGCGGGCCGCTCCCACGTGGGGACGGGGAGGCCAAAGCCTCACCGCCGCGTCGTAGAAGAAAAAAATATCGGCCGTATTGACTTTATATCGGCCGTTAATTAGTCGATACAATAACTTAAGCCTTGAGTTACGGTATCTTAATGGTAAGGGTGAAAGTTTAGCTTTGTTTAAAAGGTCCGTAACGGAAGTCCTTGAAAAGTTATTGTAAACAAAACGCAGAGCTCTTGCTTGCTTGCCACCACTAGTGCGAGGCTGCCTTTATTTTTTTTTGTTTTTTTGTAAAGCGATCCATTTATTTTTCGAATCGGAGGCCTACGCCAAGGCCTTTGTTCCTATGGAACTCATCAATCTTGACTGTTTCTCTCTCCTCCTCCTCTTTCAAGCGCGATGTTGTCCAAGGTAACATACTTTTTCGCTGATGCACTCGCGCGCTGCCGATGCTTCGAGGCATATATTTACTCAAACAGCGAGCACATGTGCGCGCGCCACAACTACAGGCGCATCGGTCGCATTCCATTCACGCGCACATTTATTGAACGGTTTCCTAGAATATTTACTAGAACGAACTCTGGCACTGCGATCATTCAGCCACCATAGGAATGATGGGAGGTACACTAGATTTGCCCAATCTTCGTGCTTGCGGCTTCGAACGCACATGCTCTGCTTATTGCTGCGTTTTGGCTTTTGTTTCGGACAAGATAATGGATCGTAATGCGCTTACATCGAACACTTGCGTAAGAGCCAACGTTACCTTTAGCGGCCACATTTGCAGGACATGACGCGGTTATCACGAGCGATAGCTCGTAACAGTCGTTATATTAACCCTTTGTAGGTTCGCCTATATTTTTGACACGGTGTTATAAAAACCGGCTGTGGTATACATATATAAAGCACAAAGAAATAGCACAAAACAAATTTCGTCAAAATCAAGCCACTACTGTGCTGGGAAAAAGCGGGACACATTTGTCCCACTGACTCATAAGGTACCATCATGCGATCACATCACCGGGTATTTGTGATGAAACGTCCAACACAAGTAGGCGCAGAGGAGCACTTCTCAAGTTGTGAAGAGGGACGTTGTGCCCACCTCATTTCCAGCAGCAGAACTGCATCTGCAAGTTTGCCTTACAAGTCTTGGTAGGGCCGTGGTCTGTTCCTGTAAAGCTTGCTTCACCGCATACGCTAACCATTTTTTGTCGATTTTGCTGTCCCTTCTTTCACTGTCGAAATGCTCGAGCACTGATGGTGTCCCTGAATATCTGCGAAGAGCGTAACGAACAGCGTGGAAATTTCGCAAAGGGCTGTGTTTCGATGCATTTATCAGTCAAGTTACTGCACGTGTCTACAAAAACGCATGATGTCTGGGAGCTCAAATCGCCTCAGTAGAAAACCAGAGACAGAGAAAATTACCTGGCATTTTTGATTGACAAGTTTTTTCTTTATCTGTACGAGAGTAACATTAAGAGGCTTCCATAAAAAAAATGGAACAAATTTCAACGACATTGTGACACTACTGCCACCTTCCGAAACTGCTGTAAAACGATTTTTCTCAAGCTTACATAGACTTAGGTATAAGATAGCAGCCACTTAGCGTTGCGCTGACTGGGACACGTGATGTTGGAGATAAAAATTTTTTCTGCGGAAGGAAAAGTTAGACGCATGTGACCCGCTGACGCACAAAAGGTTAGACGAAGAAACAAAATTGGCGCAGTTTGCACTAAGCCGACCACGGCTGGGTCACAGCAGAGATGGTGGGCACGTTTCAGCCTCTCTAGTTATATGGACACTAAAGAGAAACAATGAATCGGCCTAGATCCATAAATTGTGCTCTGACAACTCTAATGTCGTTCATTTCGCCATCATAGGTTTAAAATCAAGCTCAAAGTTTCATTTTGAAATTTCGCGCCGAAATCTCCCCGCGTGACGTCACGGATTTCAAAGTGTATTTATCGTATTTTGGCGCCGTTGGCTCAACAAAATTACCCCAAACTTGGTATGTCAAGTCTATGGCCCCCTCCGAGGACAACGTACTTCATTTTTACCGGTTAGGAACTACGTAGTCCCCAGTAGGTGCCGTCAAAACATGTGACGTCACGGCGAATGGTGCGGAAACTTCAAGCTGGCGTCGCCACCCACATTTTGTTTTTTTCGCGTTTTCTCGCTTACTAAGCGTCTTCTCGCAGCAAGAGTGGTGTTTTTGGTATCGTGAAAGAGTACTTTACTAATATGCGAAAAATCGTTTCTCTCTTTAGTGTCCCTTTAACGATCTGTGCAGAATGCTAGCGCGGTCACTGAGTGCGTGCCGGTTAGTGATGATGATGACTTCTTATCTACGGCACACGGCAAACCTCGACCATAACGGCTCTGCTGTAAAATTCCTATAGCGCATACGTTCCGCGGAAATTGGGGCAAATTCCACTACGTTTCAGCTTATCTTGCCGTTTGTCCGTGATGGGTGAACAGAAATGATCATCATCATGAACCGGCACGCGCTCTCTTTGTTCTCTTCTTCATCGTCTGCTTCGCTCCCAGAACATGTGGGGGCCTATTTATCCGGTTATTTTTCTGAGGCTTAACTGAGTACAGTGTATTTAATCAGGGGTGCAACAGCCGAAATAGGATTTGGAGCAATCTGTGGAGCAGCAAAATGTTACTTTTGGAGCACAAAAATCAAAAATTTGGAGCAGGTTATGAAAAAAAGAAACCTGAATTTTTTAGCGTGAAATCCCAAATTTGTAGCAGCATAACGAAGAAGGCTTACTTTTAGAAAAGAAAACAAAAATACGTACAAACCATTCAACATCACCTAACTCGTGCACAGTGCACGTGAACACTGCTATTTCAATAAAAGCAGTGTGTTGAGCCACCCCACAGTGCGAACAATGACTAAGTCCACATTAGCATTTGCAGGGCCTGTAAAATAATTCGACAGACACTACAAGTGCTAATGTGGACTTGCGAACCTGGCAACCTCGAAATTCGGGAGTTTCGTAAAGCAGGAGCAAGTGGGGGTGCCGATAAAATAAAACTGGCGTAGGTTTTTTGCCTATTTGTTTCTCAAGGCCGCAGAAACGCCATACACAGCAGCTTCATATGATTGCAAATAATTTTTTAGACGTCAGCGATCATACTGGGACTCGTAATTACACGGTTCGTGCACGAATGAGTAATTAAGGAACAAAATGTGCTGTGTCCCTGACAGCTAGTACCTAATAGCCCTTTCTATATCTCAATGCGCTTTTCTGCAGGACAACAGTGTACTGCGGCAAAAGTGGCTTAAAAAGAGTTTTGCACGCAATAAAACAAGCATCAGGAAATTTTAGAACCACTGTCCTTTTTAGTTGCGAAAGCATCTCTTGCTCGGGGGTATGTCCCGCGGCATGGTAGTCCGCGGCGTGGTAGCCCGCACTCACACTACGCGTGCGCAACCCTCCTCCTTTCCTCTCTCCAACAGCTGCGCGTTACTCTCCACTTCTCCACCAGCACCTGCTTGCGCTTCTCCTGCGTTCTCGCTTCTGCTTTCGCGGTGCATGCGCTACTCTCCTCTCCTTCAAGTGGTAGAGCGCTGCGCGCGTTGTCCAGCGCTTGCTTCGGTTGACTCCTCTGAAATGAACGCCGCGATGAGCGCCAGCGCATGCGCGTCCCTTCCCCCTCTCTCTCCTCTCCTACGCTGCCCCCCTCTCGCAAGCCTGTCGACCGCGTTCCCCGCTCGCCTTGTGAGAATTACCGGCCAGGCTAGAGGGAAGACACGACGCGCGTAGCATTCCTCTTCGCGTTCCACGACGCGAGGTCGGTAGCATGCCCAATGAACGCCAATGGAACGCGATCGTGCTACGGCTTCGCATCGCCTCGTGGTCCCCTTTAGCGGGAGATGGTGTAATTTTTTATTGCGATAGCAATTATATGGACACTCTCGACGGGTTTTTGCCGTCATGTCCCGTATAAAGTCCAAATTGATAACATCCCCCCGCGCATGGCATGTTCTACCGCGGGTAAAAGCGCACGAGTACCAGTGACGAACGCGGCTGAAGCAGAGATCAAACGAGCCAGCCCATCTCCCTCACTCGGAGGGCGCATGAAATAACACCACTCCGCTCGGGAGGCCTGCCGTCGAAGCAGAGAGGAAACGCCCCGCCCGTCTTGAACGAGCATGAAAAGACGCGGGGGGTCGCTCGAGCAGCAACTTTGAACTTTGATTCTAAGGGCGCGGTCGCGATCGCTGGTGCGCGCGCTATCTCGGCAGCCATCAGCGGGCGGCTCGTATATCCTGCTACGTGCTGAGCTCTCAATGCGAAGACACTGTGCACAAAGAGCATCTTTCCCTGGAGCGGCCGTATTCTCTCACACCAACGTTTTGTAGAGTTACGCGAGATCGAATACAAAAGAGTTTGCTGCCAGCCTCACTTCGCATAACATTACAATTTGTTGGTATCGCATATATTGCTTCGTCCTTGCGGTGAAACTGACTTTTGTCTTTTCTTTCGCTGGGGGTTTAGGGCTAGGGTCTGCGCGTCTCTTTTGGATGATGATGATGATGCCCACACTGCAGATGACCAACGCGGCCTCCATTTCTCGCTGAAGTTTGCGCAGAGAGAGAGAGAACAACGCGTTATTTAAAAAAAAAAAAGTCTGGCGAGATCTTCCGGGATTTGGGCGAATATCCCCACCTAGGCGTCGGCCACGAGACCTTGAGCTCTGGCGGCTGCCTCGACCCGCTGCACGGCCCAGAGTTGGTCCTCGAGGGCGAAGATGAGCAGTGCAGTGTCCAAGCGCGTTAAGTTCGAGGCTGCGTCTCCGTCTGGAACCCCACCTCTGTCACACTCTCATAACATGTGTTCCAGGCCCTGGCCTCGCAAAGCTTGCATCTTGCCGAATAAAGCTCTGCGTAACAGAGATTCAAGATCCCTGTGCTCGGAAATGCTCTGGTCTGCAGCTGTCGCCCCGTGACCGCCTGCTTCTTGTTCAGTTTTTGGTGTGGTGGCGGAAATTTCCACTTGGCCAGTCTGTAATGCTGTGTTATGTCTCTGAAGCTAGAGAGGCGATCCTCCCACTCCCCGCCCGACGTCGCGGCCGAGGCGGCGGTGGTGTTGACGGTGGCGGCTCGATCCGTAAGCCCTCAAGCCGCCCCGTGCGCCGCCTCGTTGCCGGCGCAACTGAGAAAATTTTGAAGCTGGTCGGTCATTTTGTCGCAGCGTGGCGCAATTTCAACAAATTTCGCGATTTTGGCTCAGCTTGGCGCAAAAATACGGAATCGTATCAAATTGGCGCGATTGGCGCAGCTGTTGCATCACTATATTTTGCTTGTCTGCTGGTGTAAACTCTCGGTAGCGCGCTAATACCAAATGAGCTGCCTTTTAAAACTTTTCCTCGAGGTCACTAGGCGAAAACAAACATGCCTATGCAACTAGAATTATATATAATTCTAGTTGCACGAAGCGGTACAAGATATAGATACCGTCGTCCGGTCTGCAAACCCCTCTGCGTATACCGGAATACCGGACACGCTAACAACATCTAAAATCTAAGCTACAAGAGCGCCAACGAGGTCCGCGATAGCGTGCACGGCGACGCGAGGTCGAAGAGGGGATCGCGAATTGAACGCGACACCGGACGCATCGTATGCAAATTACCGCGGGCTCGTGCATCGCCACGCGACCTATATGCAAAGAGTTGGACTTCGGCCATTTTGGACAATCGCGCCGTGCCCCAGAGGTCATCGAAGCGAGCATCTTGGTCGACTCTATATCTGGCGATGTCAGTCGATAACGGGCGCCGCGGATGACACCATCGATATATCAGCTCGATTACGGGATCGTGTAATAAGGCCTCTCCCGACAATAAATTACACCTCGCCTCTTGCTCCTTACGAATCGACTATATTGCCAAGCGGACTTCTCGACCTCGGCCACGACTTCCAGCTGTCTTCGTATTCAAGCATATGCCTGCCAACCCAGAGAGAGTCGAAAATCGGGAGATTCGCAAAACGAGAGCGGTTGGGAGTGGAGGGGGTACAAATAGATGAACGCGCAGGTTTTTATTGCTTCTCAGGGCCGAAGTAACGTCATGCACAGCTCTCGCAGTAAGGCTTTGTGCACGGTAAAACAGGCGCTACGCACCTCGCGAAACTCCAGAGTCTGACGTCTATATAAACCTTCGTCAATTGTCTTTTCCTTGATTTCTCCGTCCGATTGATTAGGCGTGCAAGACGGTGAGGATCGGCGCAATGTTCCTCCCTGATGTGACGAGCAGTCATTGCTTGCTATCGCCAGCCGGTAGCAAAAGGGTAACCGCTATCATCGTTGCCTATGCCTTCGACCCGTTGTCAGATTTAACGCCGCACGCAACTGCCGCGGCACAACGGGGAGGAGCTTTGCGCTAGTGCTCACTGTCCTACATGCGTAACCATGCAAACAGCAATTAAACTTTGCAGCCGGATATGGCGGGGCACAGGCGTGCTAGAAGAATTCTTCCAAGTGGAACTGTGTAGAAACGCGACTGCCTCCAACTTTTCAATACCAACATGACCGCTTTCTGCACTCATTAAATTGATAAGTTCATTATTCAATCTTAGTTAATTGGGCGGCTGACAGCGATAATTACTGTCTCACTTTCTGTCCCCCCGGATAAAAAACTTATCTGCAGAGGCGCTTTTCACGCACCTCCCAGTGCTGATTTTTCAGAAAACCATACAGCTTAATTTTGAACACCCTGCACATAGCGCTGTACATAGCGCGACATTAATCGTTTCAGGATTCATGTCGGCTATTGTTGGTCAACGTTGGCTAAATGGTAACACGGCTGATGCCGGCTAAAGTATACAGGTTATCCGCTGTTCTATAGCAGCAACTCTTTTCGCTCAATCGCAATCTATCTCGTGTAACAAATACAACAACCAGTGCACTGCCAAGTCATTTCTTGGTTTGTTTAAACTTGCTATTACATAACTCTACTTGTTTATTTATTTTAGTGTAACGACTATGTTCTTCTTTTTTTCCGTCTCTTTCTGGCTGCGGAAACTAGAGAATACGTACACAGTAGCCGAGGTTTGCTATATAAACCTCAAGCCCTAGCAGTCAAGTTATAACCGAACAGAACCTGAGATGGTCCCGCGTAAATTATTTTCTTCCCATAACGAGGACTCGTCGCCAGGGCCCGGGAGGCGATCGCGGCCAGAGGATTCCTGGACTAAGGGACCCTCCCACCTAGAGTGACCCCAAGCTTAAGAGCTCGGGGACACTGTTTTGGCAAATTAAAAGTTTATTTCATCATCATCACATAACGCTTGCCCTATCGACGACCATCACCTTGTTTATTTATTTATTTATTTATTTATTTATTTATTTATTTATTTATTTATTTATTAAATGCGAAGCATTTCTTAGCGAACCTTTGACACTTTGAGCGTTTGTATCTATCTATCTATCTATCTATCTATCTATCTATCTATCTATCTATCTATCTATCTATCTATCTATCTAGCCGCCTACGCCTGGGTGCTCTCGCAGTCGCTTCCTTAGCTTGATGTATACCGAAATTGGCATGGAAGGGTAAGAGAATTTGACGAATATGACTGTCTGGTCACGACATGAATAACGTGTAAGTCCTGTCGCGTACGTCGTCAAACCCTTTCCTCCGGAGACGTGTGGCACATACCCGTATACCACGGCCCACGGTAAGCGGGTATGCGCCACAGGTGATTGAGAGTTTATATCTTCCCACGATCGGTCAGAGCATACACTGGTAATTTAAATGCGAAAGCGTAAAGAAAAGTCGACGTCGGCAGCATTGACCCCGCGACTGCAAAGAATGAAAATCAGGATCCCAGCAGAAATCGAACCCAAGCACTCTGCGTGGCAATCAGGTATTCTACCACAGAGTCACGCCAGGTCTACAAACTGGTTTGGAAAAACAGCCTATGCAGGTGTAATGTCGGTGCAACGTCAATTGTGGTTGTGGTGCTGGTTATCTAATTTTGCGAGAAAGCAATAAACACTGCATGATATTCCTACGATGTGTACACCTACGATACAGGCGTCATATCAGATTTACGTCTGTGGTTCCAGTGTTGGCTCTGCTTTAATAGCAGTCTAATAAACATTACATTTGTATTCCTATGATTCAGCAAGCTAGATTGACGCACTGCTCGACCCCGGAGGAATACATCCCCGATAGTTGCGTATGATATTCACATCATCACACCGTAAAGTGCACTCAGACCACCAGAACGACGCCGTGTACTCTTCATTTCTTGCGAGGCTGGGCGATGACCTCATGCTGACCCAGGATGATGCCAGATTGATTGACAGCCGATTTGTAGACTAGGCTACGTAGGCCACGTACGCCCAGGTAGTCTACGTATACGACAAGCGCCATCCACTGATGTTGGTCTACGTAGCACTGTCCAGGCCTACCAGCCTCGACGGCCTAGACCTCACCAACGCGAAGGGCGACTTCATGTTCCGACATGTCGCCGGCTATATCACAGACAATTTGTCGACGAAATGCCCGAGGCATACACATTTTCCAACAGCTCTACTATACCACATACCTCACTACACATGGACCCCTCGTCACCGCGATCACGACCGGATCCGATAACAAGTTATAACCAGCTGCTGGTGCTCACTGATCACGCTGATGTTAACCTTGTTCAAGAACTATCAAGAACCTCTTCCACACATGCACACGGGTTCGTGAAACGTGCGTGCGTTCTCCATCATAAGGGACAAGTATAAGCACTACATATGGGCTTACCGCTTCTGCTGTTGGTATAATACACACGTTGCCGTTGGCAGCGTTACCCAACTGTAAGCAACTGGTTATATAACACATATGCGGCTCGTAAACATATATGTGTGCGTATAAAATTTATACAAATCTATAGCGTCAGTTTGTAACGTATCGCTCAGCAAAAAAAAAAAAAAAATTACGCCACAGTCACCTTTCGGCGGCATGCTTGGCATAGCACCGACTCCCACGGTACGTGGGATCTGCCGATTTTTTTATTTATTTATTTATATAATTATTTATTTATGTATTTGTTTGTTTACTTATTTATCATCAAGTTAGCAATGCCAGTCGGCGTTCGTTCGGTATGTGCACACAGCCTCCCTTAGTGAAAGGCAAATAACACACACCTCCGCACATTTGCAGCGAGGTGATCGCCTCCCGTTTCCTCTCAGAGTACACATAGCTTCAACACTACCATTGCGCAAGATGGTCTTTCTTTATTTTTTTTAGTAACTTTTCTCTTCACCGAGCGAGCAGCAATAACGCCCATCTGACAAGAACACGCACCGCGGTCGGTTGTTCGCTTAGTACTCTTTATTTTTTTTTCTCTCCCCCCCCCCCCCCCTCAGCCACCAACTTCGCGGTCGCGTGCTTTAGCGCCCTACCTTTCTGCTTCCTCCACTTTCTTTCTCGAGTATTTTGCTTCTTTGTTTGTGTTAACATATAATAACAATAATAGCTATTGGGGTTTTACATCCCAAAACCACGATACGATTACGAGGGACGCCGTAGCGCAGGGCTCCGGAAAATTGTGAGCACCTGCAGTGGTTCTTTACCCGTGCGCCTAAATCGAAGTACACGGGCCTCTAGCATTTCCGCCTCCAAGGGAATGCGACCGCCGCGGCCGGTATGCCATCCCGCGACCAGCAGTCGAGCACCGTATAACCGCTGGACCAACCGTGGCGCGTTTGTTTGCGCTAACCTGTTACCCCTTCGACGTCAACCGGCAGCTCGACCCAGCGACGAGTCTTATACTCACGTGTTCCACCCGTTACAAATTGATGCGCCTCCTCGGTCGAGGTCAGACTCGCGATCATCTAGCCGCCCACGCCACGCAGTCGCCGAGGATGTGCGGCCGCCCCCAAGCTATTCGCGGCGGTACGAAAAGTCATGCAAACGGGCGTGACGTGACCCCCGTAAGGCTCGAGGACCGCCCGGCGAGAAGAGGGCAATGCAATGAACTAAAAAAAAGGACACGTTTGTTTTCACCTTGGCTATCCTTGGCCCCGACAGAGCGGCGCTATTAGACAGACAGAGAGAGAGAGGGGGGGGGGGAGTGTTGGATCTTCAAGGAGGGGAGAGAGACGCTACGCACAATTCTGCAGCCCTTGTGGGAGCTCTCATTCCCACTGCAGGAGGGGCCGAACCACTATTTCACCTTCGCGGTTCTCAGAATTGCCACGGCCGAATCATTTTTCTTTAATGATGAGCGCGCTTCAAGCCACAGAAGGACACGCTACCGCGCTGTTGTAATTGGCGCATGTATTTACGGACGTACTGCAACGCGAAGGCGCAGCTATGGGAAAGATAGACAGATCTGCACACGTCGCAGGCGCCATACTAACAACCCCTTGTTGTTGTTGTTGTTGTTTTCAGCTGTGCATGGCTCATACGATCTCATACCCAATGTAGGGGACTGGTCGAGTAGTGACTGAATTCTTCGTTTATTTTCCGTAGCGCATCATTCGTAGATAATATGGTAAATAACATATTAATTAAAAGTACCAATTATTAGTAATGAATATATATATATATAATTAAAGACGTGAACATAAAGTACTTGCCACATTTCCTTATTTAGTGTGATATGTTATTATTTTTTTGCGTATTTTGTTACGCACGTTGAAGCGGCCCTCTTGCTTAGAGCGCCCTTTCAGCGTTACGCCATAGCCGTCGGTAGGCCTCACGCGAAAAGGGCATATCACTTTAGGGACACGGCTTGTCGTCCATCGACTGTCTCATGTCGCATGGTCACGCAGTGGTCTATTCCGGCCTACTAGACAAGAATAACAATGGTCAAAACTAGCGCTAAATAAACTAACGAGGTCTATAAAATACTATAACCCTTTGTAGGACAGTGGTACAAATGTGTGCCCCATTTTCACCGCGTTTCAAACGCTCACAATTAAAAAAAGGGGGTCCAAATTGCCGCCGCTCTTACCGTTGGTACCATCTACCGAGGTATTGAAGAAAGGCTATTTTGATTTTTTTTACTTCGCTACGAAATGTAGCGCGGACAAAAAATTCGGCAGATCCCACGTACCGTGGGAGTCGATGTTATGCGAAGCATGCGGTGGGAAACTGACTGTGGCGTAATTTTTTTCACTCAGTGACGCTAAAGATTTGTATGAATTTTATACGCACACATATATGTTGAAGAGCTGAATATGTACTATATAACCAGCTGTTTACAGTTGGGTAACGCTGCCAACGGCAACGTGGGTATTACCAACACCAGAAGCGGTTAGCTGATACGTAGTGCTTATATTTGTCTCTTATGATGGAGACCGCACGCATGTTTCGCGAACCCGTGTGCATGTGTGGTTTTTGACAGTTCTTGAACAAGGTCATCATCACCGTGGTCAGTGAGCACCAGCTGCTGGTCATGATTTGTTATTGGATCCGGTCGTGATCCTGGTGACGAGGGATCCTTGTGTAGCGAAGTATGAAGTACACTACACCTGTTGGAAATCGTGGATGCCTCGGTGATTTCGTCGATAAATCGTTTGTCGATAGAGCCGGCGAAATGTCGGAACCTGAAGTCACCCGTCGCGTTGGTGACATATAGGCCGTCGAGGCTGGTAAGCGTGAAGAGTGCTACGTAGACCAAATCAGTAGATGGCGCTTGTCGTATTCGTAGAATAACCTGGGCGCATGTGGCATACGTAGCCTAGTCTACAAAGAGGCCGGCAATCAATCTGGCACCATCCTCGGTCAGCATGAGGCCATCACCCAGCCTCGTAAGAAATGAAGAGGACACTGCGTCGTTCTGGCGGACTAAGTGCACTTTACGGTGCGATGATGTGAATATCATACGTAACGTTCGTTAATGTATTCCTCCGGTGTCGAGCAATGCTTCGATATAACTTGCGAAATCATAGGAATACAAATGTAGTGTTTATTAGACTGCTATAAAAGCGGAGCTAACTCTGGAACCACAGATGTTAATCTCATATGACGCCTGTATCGTAGGAGTACACATCGTAGGAGTATCATGTAGTGTGTATTGCTTTTTTTTTTAATTATATAGCCAGAACCATAACCACAATTGACGTCGCAATGACGTTAGGCCTGCAGAGGCTGTTTTTCTAAACCAGTTTATATACCTGGCGTGGCTCTGTGGTAGAATATCTGATTGCCACGCAGAAGGCTTGGGTTCGATTCCTGCTGGGATCCTAATTTTAATTCTTTCCATTAGTCGGGTCAATGCTGCCGATGTCGGTTTTTCTTGACGCTCTCGCATTTAAGCTACCAATCTCTGTTCTCGCCGTTCCTGGGTAGATATAAACTGTCAATCACCTGTGGCGCATACCCGTACATCACGGCCCGTTGTAAACGGGTATGAGCCACAGGTGTCTGGAGGAAAGGGTTTGACGACGTACGCGACAGGATTTTCGCGTTATTCATCTCATGACCCGACAGTCATATTCGCCAAATCCTTTTACCCTCCCATGCCAAGTTTGGTCTACATCAACTTAAGGAGGCGATCATGAGAGCACCCAGACGTAGGCGGCTAGATAGATAGATAGATAGATAGATAGATACGTAGATAGAAACGCTCAAAGTGTCAGAGGTTCACTAAGAAATGCTTCGCATTTAAAAAAAATGGATTTTGCACGTGCCTTGATTACTGCTCGCTCTCTCTGCAGCATGGGCCTAAATGAGCGCCTTGACTACATCGCTTCAACATGCCTGTGAAATGTCCCATTTTACCCGTTTAGTAAACAGGGCCTAGTGACTCGCTTGCAACACAGACGGAGTTTTAACAGCGAAGCAGCTTAGCAAATCGTTATTTGTTCGGCGAACCAAAAAAACGATCATAAACGGGTATGTGCCTCAGTAATTGGGCAAATCCCACTGCTCACCACTGGTCCACTAAAAATGAAGAAGGCAACAGTTAGCCCAACAAATGGCTGCGAAGCGACGGCGGCCCCGAAGCGATGGAAGACCCACGAACGACGACGTGTCCGTAGATGTATGAGAGGTGCGAACGCTTGGTTACAGCCATAGGCGTGCGCAGGGTTCCCCTTCAGGGGGGGGGGGGGCGAAGGTTCGTCGCAGCGCCCCCTTCCCAAGTATGTCAGTGTATGGCGCTGACATTGCGCCCCCCCCTCCCTATTACGTCATTGTCTGGGGCTGACTTTACACCCCCCCCCCTCTGAAAAGGGGGGGGGAGCCCCCCTGCTCTCTCGCCCCCCCCCCCCCCCCCGTGCGCAGGCCTATGGTTTCAGCGCAAGGTTCTGTCTCTGCAGTTTGGACATCCGTGTCTGTAACTCTACGTGGTTTAACTCGAACCTCTCTGCGCTGAGAATCGACGTAGAAGCAACCTAGCGTCAGCTAGCTATAAAGCCTAGCAACGACCTAGACGCAACCTAGAAACAACCTGCATCACCTAGCTAAGGCCTAGAAACAACCTAGAAGCAACCAGATTAGTCTTCAAAATTCGTCCAGTTTCGCTGTTTCAAGCCTGGCACGACTTAGTGCAAGCTTCGCCCTTTGTTCTTTTTTTTTTCCTGCGCTTACTATTAAGTTTTCTTCAACGAACCATTCTCGGCCTTGATTTTGGCTGGCGGTGCTACCCCTAATAGGACAGCTATCGCACCGGTATACAGTTGCAGATATCCGGTATTTTCGCTTTTATTGTGGGGCAGGTTTTATTTCCAAGAGCTGCGTCAATCGCAGTCCGCTTTAGGTGCAGCTAATTGCTGCAGTCGCAAAACCGTGCTGGCTGGCGTATACCCGTCGCAGGTCGCCTTCGCGTGTGCTCGGAATAAATGCACAGTAGCTATCCGTGCAGCGAATACCAAGTTCCGATGTGCTTTGAATGCTTGAAACGATTCTAAAAGTAAACAGCCCCCTTAAGCTAGGAAGTAATGTTCCTGTTCAAAATTTTTTTCTTCATATGATACCGCCTGAGGACAGCGGTACACGTGTACCATTTTTCATGCCCTGCTATAAAGACAGTTGTACATATACGTACCACTTTTTTCTCAGAATCTATTCTGCCGATTTTCTTAAAATGGTGTCAAACATTTTCTCAAGTCATTCTAAATGTTGTTCTGGAAATTTTAAGAAAAAAATTTTATTTTGGAGATAGTGCCTCACAAAGGGTTAAAAAAAAAGACGGTCGGTTTCGATATCAAGGGGGCGGCTTCTCAGTGACGTGTCATTGCAGTGTGACGTCACGAGGAGACAGCGACTCGCGACGTACTAGCGTCAGATCTGTCATCTGCTTGTGGTGCACGTAAACCAACGTTACTAGAACAAACTCAGTTTTAAAGCTCCGTATCTCAGCCAGCGGAGGAGGGTGGTCCGAACGGCGGTCGCGAGAACTAGCGGCGCTGCAGTTCCCTCTTGCGCCACTATCGGCGCGTCGTCTGCTGCCACGGCATAACGCTGCGGTCCGCTGCGCAGTTGCTCGCGGTAACTGCGCGGCAACTTTCTTATTGTACTAGTTAGGTGGATACTTAGGTGAATATGCATAAGGTCGTCTGTATGCATTGGCCCGCGTGCGTTGTTCATTGATTGGCTAAGAATCAATGTTCGGTCTATATTGCCACGCCCACTTCTTGTTTTATTTTGATGTATTCGGGTTTGACCAGCAAGGACGGTTATCAACGCTCGACGCTGTCCGCGAAGTAGTGTTCGAGAAGCTTCGCGATCGTTTTGTTAAGATTGCGCGCCGCACGCGAATGTTCTAGCTTTGTCGAGAGATAACGCCGCCACCAGCGATATCGCTGGAAAGTTCGATAGCGCCTGTATAAAAGCCGACGCGCTTGACCGCTTGTCACTTGATCGACGGTCGACGCTCTGTTCGCCGCTATCAGTGTATTGCTGTAGTTTGACTTTCAGTTTCCCGGCCACAAGTTCGGCCAAATAAAGAGTTTCATCTCGGACCTGCTGACTGCTGCCTTCGTCGACGTCACGACCCTGTGACAATATTTGAGCTGTCTACATTGCGCTTAACATCCAAGCATAGGAGTTTCTAAGCGAATGAGGGTTTTCAGCGTAATTTTTATAACTACCACCACAATTTTAGCCGTGCCGTCTTATCTAGGCCAAGAACAACCCAACACGTTTGTGAAAGCCTTTATAGTGTACAAAGAAGCGTACTTACTCGAGATACAAAAACGTTTCAGAAAAACAGTACTCATGTTTCTACAATTTATTGAAAAAACTTTCTCGAAAAACATCACCAATGCTTTGCAATCTTTACAAGACACGTTTTCGCGACGGTTAAAGGGATACTGACCCAAAATCGGAAAATTTTACGAGAACTCGGTAAATGAAATCTCAGTGTGCGATTACATCGAATAGATGTCGTCTCTGAGCAATATTTTTTCAGCGGATAGTTGTATTTTCGGTGTCTCGTCTTTCTACGTCGCATCCTTCTACGGTACCTTAAACAATTCGAACAGATCGGCCGTGATGTGAGCACCGAGCAGTTATTCGCGCGTACTCTGTCGCTAGAAGAGTCGTCAGTATTCAACTTCAGTTTTTCAACTTCACCGAGCAGATGTTCCATGCCCGCAGCACTTCTTACACTGTACGACAGCCGTTTGCGTTTCGTGCTGTAGCCGTTCACTACGCAGTTAAACTGCTCGTCAACTACAACTATCTTTTGCACAAGTAAGTCTCCGTTCCCGAAGCAAAGTGTGGGATTGGGCTAGTTGGTGTTCCATTATTAAACTGCTCAGCGCAAAAAATTTGACACGGTACACATAGAAAAGACGAGGACCAGCGCTGGTCCTCGTCTTTTCTATGTGTACCGTGTCAAATTTTTGCGCTGAGCAGCCCGTTCCCGAGCCGGCGAGTGTAAAATATTCCGCACATCTTGTTCGATACCTCGTCGTAAAATCTCTCGAAAATCCACAGCTTTGAAGGCATAGCGACAGCTGACAACTGGCGGCTCCTCCAAACTGGGCACTGGGCTTTCGCGGGACGCCGTGCGTTTTGGGGGGGATTTGCGCCTAAACCCCGAACATTTTGGCTTTGAAATGTGGGGTGGAAGTGCTGGGAACAAGCGCGACACGGCACCGGGCGCGAGTTCACACTTTCCACGTGGGATCAAAGCTTCTTGTCCCGCAACGACACGACGATAGTGCTTTACAATGTCGTCACTCTCAAAATGAACGTCACAAACCTTGCATTTCGCAGTAAGCTTTCTATCTTTGCGATGCGAAGCTTGAATGGCGTAGGATCTTTTGGAGGTCCGAAGAAGTGTCGTGAAGCGGAGTCGTCGTTGCGATAGCCGCTCTTGCGGCCCGGCGCAAAGCAAGTCGGCATAGCGCACTGTGAATCTGTATATCATAGCGCACTGTGAATTCGTATATCATGCACGTGTCTCCGTACAAGACGCCAAGCCTGGTCAAGAACAGTCGCGAAAATGACGAGCTAACAAAGCGCAGACGACGCTGTAACCCACGTGCGCTCGTACATCGGCGGCGCAGATCACAACAAGCGCCAGCCGCGGGAGCTAGACGTGACTGCAGCGCCACTAGTTCTCACGACCGCCACGCGGACCGCCTCTCCGGCGGAGCTTTTAAACTGAGTTTGTTCTAGTAACGTTGCACGTAAACAGCGATGAGTGAATTGTCGTCCGGCGACCCCGGCAGTGATTTCTGCATGCGGGACGCAAAGTTCGCAAACTCAGTGGAACTGTGTTGACTCGTCGGGATAATGTCCATTGCGGTGGGGCTGGCTTGCTAATGCATGCTCAGCGACGAAAGCTTTATAATCAAAGTAAAATATTTCATACGCGTTGTCTGACTCCGGTGTGTGGAGAGCGTTAACACTGCATACAAAGGAAACGAAAAATGGCCCTTTTGCGATGTCTCAAAATCATGTCAGTACTCGTCTAAAACAAGGCTAACAAGGCTCAAAACCTGTGCGAAGGAAACCAACAAGGTCGAAAATACTAGAAACTACGGAAATAACCGAGAATTGATCGCGACAATTTACCTAAAATCGCGAAACACATTGCTGAAACATCGGGCTGATACCCGCGCCGCGCGAGAGAGGGCGCCACCGTCTCGACAAGCGGCGATTGTCCCCGACCGGTTGAGGGCGCGCCTCCAGACCGGCCGTGGAATGCCAAGAGAACCGCTGGGTTGCCTGTGCTACGCAATTCCTCGGGTTTCGCGGTAGTGGAGCTGCATTAAGCGCACGATTTAGAACTACATTAAGACGTACACAGGAACGACATTGTTCATTTCTTTACGTCGATGATCGTCTTACGCGACAGGCGGACAGATACGCCGTTTTAGGGGCGAAGCACCTTAGGGTCGAGCCTTGTACCCCCGCGTCAGGCGCAGCTCTGGTTTACACGGAGTCCGCTAGGGGCGCTGCGGTAGCAGCGCTCGCTCCCGGCGCGTGCTCTGGTTTGAATGGAGACCGCTAGCGGCGCGTTATGCTCTCAGATGTGTTTCATATGAAAATAAACATCCAACAACAACTAGGGGGACTTGTATAGACCTCGTCTTCGCTAACTTCAGATTACATCCCATTCAAGAACCCCTGGCTCTTCATTTCACCGATCACAAGACGGTCCTAATGAAGGGGAAATGAAATCCGCACCTCAACACCATATACGCCTTATGACGCCAATAAAACAGCATTGCATATACTGAACACGTGTGTTTGTCACGCATTTGCATGCTCGAGTGGGAGCGCATCGGGGTTTATGCGCCTTATTTCTGTTTTCGTCGTGCTGGAGATAAGATGATATCATATCCGACTATTATCGCACAAAAAACGCGACTCTGTTATTGCAAAGTTAACATTGGATGTCTGATTTCAGTTTTTTTTTATTTTTATGTTCGGTGATATTGGAGGAAGTCGTCAACTTCTAATAATAATATTTGGGGTTTAACGTCCCAAAACCACGATGTGATTATGAGAGACGCCGTAGTGGAGGGCTCCGGAAATTTCGACCACCTGGGGTTCTTTAACGTGCACCTAAATCTAAGTACACGCGCCTTAAACATTTTCGCCTCCATCGAAAATGCAGCCGCCGCGGCCGGAATTCGATCCCGCGACGTGCGGGTCAGCAGTCGAGCGCCATAACCACTAGACCACCGTGGCGGGGCAGTCGTCAACTTCTGTCGCCTGCTTTTATGTGCGTACGTACGACGTTTGATTATTTGGTCACGGCCGCTACATAAAATAAAAAAGAAAAGATGCGGCCTGCTGCGTGGCGCCGAAACGGCGTCTCGGGCCTAGTTCTCCTCGCGCCCGCTCTGGCGCCACTGCTCCGGTACAGCCGTTTCACGGAGAAGCGTTTCCACAGACGCATTGGTACGCGCAACAGTGAATCTAATCAGGCCGTAGATAACGCGTTTTATAGTTGCACATTACAGGCTGAATATTGAAGTCGTTGTTAGAAGTGCCGATTACCCCACATATGTGAACAGTTTGCCCTAGGAGCGCAAATCTTTTTCAGAGTGGGCCTCAATACTTTCCATGAGGGCTGCCCACTTGACTCACCTGAAACGAAAAGTGCTCTATTTCGAATAATCGCGAGCAGATTTACGTGTTTCTTCAAGACGAAGCAGTGAGTGATACAGGCACTTTTCTCCTGAAATTTATTTTTTCCTCCATCGCTACAAACAAGCACTTACCCGAGCCCTGCGGCACTGCACACAATGTACCCTGAACGGTTCCCAAGCCCGGACTGCCCCCTGTGTGGTGGTTAAGCGGACTTCGAGCATGTCCTGTGGGGCTGTGCCTCTGCCGGTCCCCCTTTCACCCAAGCGGAAATGAAGAGACTCATTAAGGCCCAGGACCAGACCTCTCAAATCCTGGCCGTCCAGAGGGCCCGCGCGAGGGTCGTCAGGTTTAACCTGCCGGTCCCCGAGTGGGCCTAGCCAGATGGCGTTGAGTTTACTCGCGTCTATTGTGGACCGAATAAAGTTGTTTCACTCACTCACTCACTCACTCACTCCTCCATCGCTCTGTTCTCGGCAATCAGACAAGTGCTGTCGCGGTTGTGGTGTCCTCGCCTGAGAGACAGTTACTGCGTCACTTACCCCCACTATTCACCTAATTTTCCCATATAAAGAATCTCTATCCCGACAAGTGCGGCAGGTTGGGCAGGTCAGTAAATATGCGTGACTTGAAATCGGTAGCGCCCAAAGAAACGACAGCAAAATAAGATACGCAGAAATGACAAGCGCTTGTTCCGTGTACGTTTCTTCCCTTTGCCTCCGTTTTTTTTCTTTTTTGTGTGTGTTTTACGTGCTACTCATTTTAGCTCTTGTCCGTGTTTCTGATGCGCATGTCTCTTCCAACAGTTAATCTTCCTCGTTAATCCTTGTTAATCTTCCTCGTCAATACCCGTTAATCCTCCTCGGGCACCCTCCTTCCCCCAAGAAAAAAAGTTTTGGCTACGTGCCTGGATGTGCGTTATTAAGTCAAGAATTGGAAGCCACATATGAATGTACAGTCACGTTCAATCTGACTTGCAACACGGGAGCGCGTGGCCTCACGAGTTCAAAGATTGCGCATGGTGTCCACTAGCCCTTACTTCCACTACTAAACGCGTTTCTCACACTTGGGTATGAACCCAAATAAGAAAATAATATTTAGTTGTTGAAACAAAAACAAGTTGAAGCCATGCGCAATCTTTGAACCCGCGCCACGCGCTCCCATGTTGCAAGTCATATTGAGCGCACATGTACGTGAGCTTGTGGAAAATTTATAACTGTATGGGCAGGCGACAGAAGTGTGAAATGATTCGACGAACACCTCAACACTTTTACCGCAATTTTATTGTAAATAACGAAGAGCTTATTCACAAGCGGAAAACCTTCCTTAACAGAGGTTTATGCGACAACGTCAGAACTCGCTCTACAGTTGCACTTGCATTGCCCGCCCAATTCGCTATAAAAGACCGCAGCGCCTTTTTAAAGAATACTTTGAAGAGCTCCTGAGTGTGAGCGTGGTCGTTTCTTTCACATATGAATTGTCCACAGTGATGTGGAAGCAAGGCTGACGCACGAAGGTGGCACAACTCGCTGCTTTTTCTCACATCGTCTGCCTTCTCGACCGTGGCTTCTTTTTCAATGTGTTCGCTGCTTTCTTTGACTCTTCCATGAGATGCGCTAGATCTATATGCGGCTGGGCAGACCAGATCTACAGGAAAGCCACGTTCTGTGCACGCTTCTGAGGCCGACTGCGGAAAGAGCGCTCCGATCTCGTCTTTCCCAGGGTGCGAGGAACATTTAACCTTGGGGCTTTCTCCTGAGCTTTCACAATCACCGGCCCGAACTATTGCGTCATCAACTGGATTCATTCGTCGGCGTTTCCTGGGTAGCGCGTTCTTTTTTTTTTTCCTTTTTTTCATGTGGTGCGGATAACCGCGAAACACTGTCGGGACCGCAGTCGAAAGCAAAAGCCTCGTATTCGTGTTCTTTTTGTAGTCATTCTCATTAAAATGTAATGAACATACCAGCGACTTGTCGCTTGGCTCCCACTTGCTTCCTTTCCCTGACGGTCCTTGGCGAGAAATGGTCTTCAGCCACGCTTCCCGACGCTGTGGATCGCAGGCGAATTCGTGGTACTTCACAGTAGCGTCTCTTCTCGCGTTCGAGTTGCACAGCGGCACACAACAGCTTCTAAAACCGTCTGCCCAACACGCGCACACCAAGAAACCGTACTCAAACGCAGGAAACATGAGGCAAGCTATTCACACACACGATCACACAAAAAAGCACGCGAGAAAACGCACGAAAAAGCACACGAACAAATCCTGAGGCGAACACATAGTAGCACGAACCGGCGTCTGCCTTGCTTGCGTACCGGAGCAGTGGCGCCCTCACCAAAAACAGCGGCCACAACTGTCAATTCAGCCGAGATGCGCTCGCCCATTGACAGCGACGCGACGCAGAAGGCCGCACCTTTTTTTTTTCTTTCTTTATGTAGCAGCCGTGGTTGGGTTCCCCAGTCCCTAAAGACTGGCAATTATTACGAACGGATAGGTCGAACCAAACTAGCCACTGTAACCAAACTGTCAAAATTGTACCCCAAATGCGCTAACTACCCAAGATCACATCTTGTGGGGGAGGTGGGTGTCTTCCCCTCCAAAATCGTTCCTATACCAGCTCCCTCAAAATTAACATGGGATGAACTCGTCAGAACTACCGACCGGGAGAAACCGTTGGCCATTGCTTCCTGGGCCGAAAGAGTAGTTTTCCGCGCGGAGCCACCTTGAGGCGCCAGACAGGTGACTTTTATTCAAATAAAAGTTGATACCACCACCTTTGTTCACGTACAGAATCCGCGTGAGACAATTAGGAGAAGGATAACAGAAAATCAGGGAGGTTGACCAGGGCTGAGCCCGGTAGGCTAGCCTATGAAGCAATGAGTTGACATGACAGACGGTGAATCATGCATGCAGTCCAGTATTTTAAGGCAAAAGCCTTAGATGCCTCATCAAACGCGAAAAGTGACCGTCGGCGTCCTCAGCACGAGCGATGCGAAAAATCGTCATCACGTGGTGACGTCCCCGTATGACGTCATGTTGACGTCACAGCCGAAATTTGTGGCGCTACCATTACATGACATTACGTCATATGATGGCGTCATCGTATGATATCGCCGTTTGGTCAAAGGTGAGCCGATCACGGAGGAAGTGCAAAACCGCATTACGTGCAGACAGCTTACGGAGGTGGGGCGGATACGTCGAGTGAGAAGAAAAAGATGACGGTTTTTGCCTTCGAGTCATCTTAAGCCAATCTATAAGCTACCCCATGAGGTTTTTTTTTACATTCTTTTTAGTCACGGCGAACGCCGCGAAGACGAAGTGAACGCGCAGATGGCGCGCCTCGAGCCACGCTTGCGCGGTCACGTGGTTTTTAACTGCGAAGCTGTTTAAGCTGGCCGTAAAAACTTTGGTTAGTACAAAACAGTAAAAACTTTGGTTAGTACAAAGTCATCATCATCATGAACGGGTATGTGCCACAGAAATTGGACAAGTCCCCCTAACCCACCGCTGGTCCACTAAAAATGAAGAAGGCAACAGACGGACGGCCAAGAGCAATTAAGATTTCTAGACAGACGTAACCAGTAATCGAGAAAAGCTTTAATAAACCGTCGGGATTAATTGACCCAATGACAAACACAGTGACAGCACGCTTCAGCTCCGCTGAAGCATCTGTACGGAGTGCTTCAGCGGTACGTATCAACGAGAGAACACTAGGAAACGGGAATGGCAACGGCGGCTGCGAGAGGACCCCGAAGCGATGGAAGCCCTACGCGAACGACGACGCGCCCGTAGATCTATGGGAGGCGCGAACGCTCAGTTTCAGCGAGAGTTTTTGCCTCTGGAGTTTGGACATCCGCGTCGTGTCTGTGTCTGTCTGTGGCTTAACTCGAACCTCTATGCTCTGATAACCAACGGAGTAACAGCCTAGCATCACCCAGCTGAAGCCTAGCAACAACCTAGAAGCAACCAGATTAGACTTCAGAATCGTTCAGCTTTGCTGTTTCAATCCTTAACTGCGCGACTTAGTGCAAGCTCGGCCATTTCTTTGTACTGTTGCGCGATCACGCCGGATCTCTCGTCTTACGAGACATATAAGGCCTTCGCCCTACTAAATCAACAGATAAGTTCTGGATTGCGTATATCTTGGAAGCGGGCAGATAAACGACAAGCAGGCTAACTCAGTGACGCATCACGTGGTCACGCTAGCCAATCCCATAGACTCGCCCGTACAGACGTCGCCGTGCCGAAGAAGCCGCCTTTGCCAGCTCGCGAAGCGGAGGCCAAGCGACAACGGAGGGCCGACGACTCCGAAATGCGAACTCCCGGAACCGAGGCAACAGGTCAACGACGGTTTGCCGCCACTACACTCTTAATTAGGTCCCGGATAAAGTGCCCGCTACAGCCAGGAAACTAGACGAAAGAGATCTAGCGTCCCGGCTATATCTATCACTTTAAGCAGGACATGATTAAGAGTGTATATATACTGAGGGCAGCAAGGGCCACTGCATGGAATGCCACGAAGGAGAAAATGGCGCATGGACAGCTGGGCTGTACGACCATTTTCGAGGAGTGGAAGGGCCGTAAATCTGTTTTTTTTTTTCTTGCTAGGTGCCAAAGTGTGTATCATTTCGTTTAAATACGGAAATAGATGCTTAATGAGCATCGGCTGCGACTGCTGTTAAATGGTATTGTTATGCTGTGAAATGGCCTGTTCCAGGCGTGTTAAAATCGTATCAGCTAACGTCGAATTTACGGTGGAGTGGCGTTGCTGCCTCTCTATTACAGTGAACTAGAATATACTCTACACTCTCTATCAAATGCTACGGCTTTCTTAATAGGAAACGGAGGCCGCTTAGTACTTTGTATCTCACTCTCCTCCAGAAGCAACACCTGCAGACTTTAGACTACTAGCAAATTTAGTTTCACGGGTGTATCTTGTTTTTTTCTAGAATACTACATACCACTTCTACTACTACTCTACTACTACTAACAAAAATATAAGTAATGATAAGAATAAAAGTGACACGGCCCCTTATGCACTCGCCTAAGACGACTCGTAGGCCAAAGTCATCACTTTCCTTAGTAGACTTGTACTAATGACATCATCACGTGGCTTCGTGTTATGTGATACCACAGTGGCGTCACAAATTTTGGCTATTTGTGACGTCACAATGACGTCATCGTGTCCTCTGTGATCGTGTCACTGTTTACATATCGTCCGCGTTGACGCCTACGCTCGCTTTTCACGTTTGATCAGGCAACTATAAGGCTTTCGGTTTCATAATAATAATAATAATAATAATAATAATAATAATAATAATAATAATAATAATAATAATAATAATAATAATAATAATAATAATAATAATATATGGGTGGTGGTCAAACGTAAGCAAAAGAAAACCGCTTCACGGACAGAAGTCGTCTTGTTCGTATATGTATCTCGCCGTCTGTGCTGCTCGCCACGTTGAACGTATGCCAACTGCATTCCAGCGTAGAGCCCTCGTAAAGCAAGCAATGACAGCATTAAGTAATATTAACGTGCTTACTAATTGTCGCCGCCGGTGGACACGAGCCTCTTGACATCGTTGCTTCCCATTTCGTCCTGCAAACAAGGTCATCTGTATATGTCGTAGGTCCAGTTCAATTCTTCTTTCTTTTTTTTTTACAGTTAGA